>NC_056733.1:1260384414-1260421914 GCF_019279795.1 Protopterus annectens
TCCTTAAATCTGTACAGTAGTGAGGACTGACTGGGCCACAGGATACCAAATGATCAACAGTGTGTAATGCAGGTGTATAGTTCAGCAGCCACTATCTACACTCTGTACAACAGCAGTGGGAGGTAAAGACATCATGTGACCACATGGGTTGTAACTGTGACATAAGGCATAACTGACACCATCACATGCACACTGACAAACATAACAGTCCATCTGGCAGGTGGCAGTAGGCTTGCAGTAACCGAATATATGTACGTGATGTATATATAGGTGAAGTATACAGCACTTTACATCCAGATACCTTATGGCAGCTCACCCCTGATACCCCCATATATTTAACAGCCTATGTCATTTATTGTGCTCCCCCCCAGACTCAGTAATACAGGGCCATATACCACTGTTACATACACTGGCCTCTGGAGTGTATAAGAGCACACACGTATTGTGTACGTGACGCCCACATATATATGGCCCCAGCACCACCATATGTGTGGGGGATACAACAGATGTGGACTGATGGCAGTGATGGCAGTGTGATATACTCACCCCCCCCACAGCATGTCATATGTGCAAAGCTTGATATGTAGGTCATGTACTGATAGCACTCAACACACACTCACACACACTCACACACACTCACACACACACACTGCCAGTGGGATATCAGACACAGGACCTGTGTGGTGGACAGCCAACACATGTTAGGCACACCTCTGGCCACCAAGAGGATAGGCCCACAATTGAGGGCTATGCAGACAGACTGCATTCCAAGGTAAAGTAGTTTGTACACACACACCCTGTAACACCAGTACTATACAAAGCATAACACGGCTCTACTCACACTCTGTCTGTAGTTCCTGAACCTCCTACACATACATAGCTGCCCTGAGTGTGCCGGCTCTCCTGTAGAAGTTATTACTACCTGATGTATGTAACACTGATGCCCACACACACGTAGAACTGTACAAACATCCACAGAATGTCCAGGTTGTGTCATCAAATGTAACCCCTATTGTACATAATATGTGGGGCGGTCTGATATCTCACTGGCTTGTTAGCATATATGATGACAGTAATTATGGTGTACAGCACATACGCACCACGTCATGCACGACATATGTACACAGGTTGGCAGAGTTGTGGCTGGCAGCACATACACAGGGCCAATAATGACATGTTGCTGTGATAACCTCATACATTTACTGTTGTAACAGGGTTTGTGGCAGCATATGTCCTATGAGGGATGAGATGCCAGTAACTGTCACAGCTTTCACCATCTACAGACTGCAATCCTTACACTACCATCTGCAGTTCACAGATAGATGCTCCATTGGTAACACATGGAACCAACTGCACAACACACTTCCCTGTCTGCAGATGACCCTAGAGATGGGGATTCCACATAAACATGGGACTGACATGGCAGGTATGGAGACATGTGGGAAAAAGATATCCACACATGCACTGTTAAACCAACAGTACGCCACATGCAGTATAGCGGCACTTATAGTCTGTAGGCGGGTCAGCCACATCCCCCTCCTGTGTGTTGCCCTGTGTCCACAGTGTATGTTGTTGAAGGTAAATTCCCAATCCATCGCAGATGCTGGTTGCCAACCAACAGATCTAGTACCTGCTCACAGTGAATGACAAGGGCCAACAGCAACATGATGTTCCTAGATATCGGAGTGTGTTTCCATGCAATTGGCTATGGGAATGTTACCACAGCTGTTCCACATGAAATCAGCTAGTGGAGGGCTGCTATTCGTGCAGAGGCCATCAGCTAATCATGAGCATCACTTAAAATACACATGCTGCTGCCTAAGCAAAGCTGGTGTAGGTCTCCACATCCACCAGAGAAGGAGTGGGGGAGGCAGACAGAGGCAAAGACATGTCAGGGAGGGGTGGGGGAGTAAAACTGCAGCTTGTTTGCATCACACACCTACCAGCACAGGGTATCAACCCCCTGACAACAATGTAGTGCGTTCACAGTTCGATACAGTTATTGGATGCGCCACATGGGTTACCTGCTGTGTAGCCCTCAGAACATATCTCTGATGGTGCATGACATCTGCAACAGGGATACGGTAGCTATATGGTAGGTGATGTACACGTGCCTGTCAGCATGAACACTCTCACAAGGACATGCACACATCGACACACTTGGCAGGGCCAGGGGTACAACTCATCAGCAGCGGGATTGCCACAACACATCACTGTGCAGGTACCACATGTACCACATGGGTCAGACAGAGGATGTACGGTCAAAGGATATGAGGAGGTGTCTGACATTTGACAGCATGCTTCTGTATGCACATGGGGCTTGTAGTGAGTATGGCTGTGAAAATACGCACCATAAAACACACAGACAAACACACAGGGTGCCAGTACTGCATGAGTGTGTGGTGGTCGACTGTGGCAGCAGGCTATACAAGGGTAGGTGATGGGTATACCTTGGCATCAGGCCACATGACAATGGTCTGCATTGTGTCTCAGGGCTGTAGTTTCTGCTCTTGTCCACACAGGTGGGTATTGTATCCCCCATTCAGTCACCTGGGTGACTATTGTGTGTGGCCAATGCTGTGCATCGCTTGCCATATATGTGTTCCTTACCCCATGGCATGGACGGTGTCTGGGATGTGCACACCTCCCACATGCATGTACAGTGACATGTGGAACTGTACCTGGGGTGTCTGGCCCATGTTGTGAACACAGATTACCATCATATGTGCCAGTCTTGCCCCTTGTGGCAGGGACCAGTAATGGGCACCAGGTTTACCTGCACCTACATTAATAGCATGCTGACAGCATTCCCTGGTGTCAGCGGCAACTGTCCATACAGGGCATGTTGTCAGGCATGGTATGTCCGTTGTGGGACACATGTGATGGCAACACAGGTGGTGCAGGTGTCCATTGGGGAACATGGGGAAGGTGCACTGTCAGCATGTACGTGCATATTGGACAGATGGACAGGGTACATGCCCTCTGCAGACCACTGCTATCGCTCCATAGTTACTATCAGTGGCCAATATGCAGTGTACTGCCCACATATTTGCTGTTGCCTAGGCATGTGTGTGTGTATCAGACGTGGGTTGAGTGTGTGCTCTGGGTAATACTGGGGTTGCTAAATGTGATTGCCTGGCCTTGATGTCACATGTATGGTTATGGTTTTGCACCCCAGTCTCTCAGCTATTTCACATCTGTTATCCCTGTATGGTGGACATTGTGCTATATAGTAGGGCCGCCATATAACACATATGCAAAACCTGCACCACATTGGCTACAGGTGTCACATGCTCACAACCACCTCTACACAGGATATGAGGTACGAACAATAACACACACACACACACACACACACACATCTGTCATGTCTAGGAGTAGAACCCCTACCTAGTTTATTACACCTCAGCACTACGCAGTTATAGTACATGCCATGCACATTACTGAAGTACGCCTTCTCCAAGGGTGTATTCCACAATGAATGACATCAGCAGGATTGCCAAAGTAGGCCATTTGAAATTTACTGCGGGTGACTACCCTAAAATGCATTGCTCCCTACACAGACAGTGAGACACACACAAAACATCCATGACCAACATTTGTGGGTATAGAACCCCTACAGAGATCTAAACCACACTACAGCATGGAGCTGTTATAGGACGCACCACGGGGAATACTAGGGAGCTCATTCCCCAAAGCTGTCTTTTACGAAGAATGACATCAACTGGATTGCCAAAGTGGGCCATGTGAAATGTATTGCATGTCACTAGCATATAATGCATTGCTCTGTATACAGACATGGACAAACACAAAACATCCAGAACTGCCATGGGGGGGATGGAACCCTGCCACAGTTCTAAATCACAATCCAGCAGTACAGAGCTACAGGATGCGCTACAGAGATTACTGGGCTACTACCTTCCCAGAGGTGTATTCCTAGGTGGGCAACATCTGCAGCCTTGCCAAGGTTGAGTTTAGGAATTGTAAGGAGTGTGGCTACCCTAAAAAGCATTGCTCTCTACATAGTCAGAGACAGACAGACATGCACACTAACACACAGTTGCCACGTCTGGGGTTAGAACACCTACCTAGCTACTTTATCACTCTACAGCAGTACACAGTTACGAGATGTGCTACAGTGATTACTGGGCTACAACCTTCCCAGAAGTGTATTTCTAGGTGGGTGACATCAGCAGGCATGCCAAAGTCGAGTATAGAAATTGTAATTTGTGTGGCTACCCTAAAATGCATTGCTCTCTACACAGACAGAGACAGACAGACAGACAGACAGACAGACAGAGAGACAGACAGACTTGTCAAGTCTGGGGTTAGAACACCTACCTAACTACTTTATCACTCTACAGCAGTACACAGTTACGGGACGCACTACAGTGATTACTCGGCTACAACCTTCCCAGAGGTGTATTTCTACGTGGGTGATATCAGCAGGCTTGCCAAAGTCGAGTATGGGAATTGTAAGGAGTGTGGCTGCCGTAAAAAGCATTGCTCTCTATGCAGACAGAGACAGACAGACATGCACACTAACACACACACACAGTTGCCACTTCTGGGGTTAGAACACCTAGCTACTTTATCATACTACAGCAGTATGCAGTTACGGGACACGCTACAGAGATTACTGGGCTACGCTTTTCCCAAGGGTGTATTTCAAAGTGGATGACCTCAGTGGGTTTGTCATACTAGGGCTATGGGGAGGGCAGTGTGTGTGCATGGGCCATAACCCATTCATCTAGAGGTTGACACACCACATGCAGGCACACACAGGGTTATATTCCACAGGTATGTGTATACAGCTGCTAGATGACTACTTCCTTGTACAGTCATGTTGCACAGCTAGCACTTGCACCACATAGTCCATAATGCTGACACATACCGGTGGCTAATGTCTACAGTGAGTGACATCTGAGCATCATGTGGTTGTAGTCATTAGGCTGTGTGCTGGGTGGGACAAGCCTCATAATTGTTGGCTCCTTGTCACAGTCACTCTCTCCCACACATCTATGTACATGTATGTTTGGCTTATTATAGTGTATTGTCATTGGATATATGCATGTATTCCTATCCACTGTGTGTGCAAAGCATGAGGGGTGCATACTGAGGAGTGTCTGCACTAACATGTGCGACTGACAGATATGTCTGGTCCACTGTTGTTTGCAGACATGGGCTTCTTTATGTGTCTGAGCATGCCCAGTATGACCTTTCAGTATGTTGTTGACTGACATTGCCTTCATTTCTCTAAGTGTGTGAGCATGCCCAGTATGCCCTTCTGTATAGAATGTGTGGATCAATACCAGGTAGTTTGTACTCCAGTGCAGACCTTTGTGTTGTACACCTACAGGTAGCAAGGTGTTTCTGCTGGGTATCCATCGATCATTTGGCAATATGGGGACAAACCATGCAGGGGATAGTGTGTACTGTAGGTGATTGTGTCTGTGCTGCTTCAGCTGCATGGTATCGCTGTTAGCAGAGATATTCAGACATGTGTACTGTTATACACAGTGATGTTTTCTGTCTTCATGTACTGCCAGGTGGACATTCTTGCTCACAGTGCTGTCTTGGGGGACAAGGGTGACTGTAGCTGTGTCCGGTATTGTGGGCAGACACCTACGTATTCATGGTAAGTTATGCCATTCTGGAGGGGGAGATACAGACACTTGCTGCTGGGTCTGTGTATCCAGTTAAGCACCTTGTTAGAGTGCTGGCGGGGGATTCCATACTTGTACACCCACTGACAAGACAGTTGGTGCTTATCTTACTGTGGCAATGCCTCACAGCTGTACAGATTCACAGAGGTTGCCCAGAAGCAGGGGCCTTGGGTCAGGACATTAACCCTATTGTGGTGTACCGGCAGGTGTGTAGCCACCCATTTATGTATTTGCAGCCAGGGATAGTGTGAGCACACAGCTTGGTGTGAGACCCTGCACATTCCATGCTGGCCATGCTCCCACCCCCCCCACCCCTGTTATTCTAACCTCTTCCATATATTATCCATACATTATCTGATACTTTCCCTAAGGGTATCACCCCGTCACAGGTGTGTGTTAGTATTGGTCCATAGTTCATGCAGTGGGACATGGTGGACATGTTACTGTGGTTTATCTGCATGGCCTTGCATATGGATTATGTAGAGTGTGTTATGTTGTTATTTGAGTGTCCATGACTTAACATGCATTGGCAGTACGTGCGAGACACAGGCCTTTGGCAGAGGCCTGTGGGGCATTAGCTGTTGCTGCGGGCCACATGTGGCAGGCTGTTGCATTCTATCAGGCCTACAGTCACAGACCACCATACAGTATATTCTCCTGTGGTGACAGGGTAGGTGTGATAGGTGTTCATGCAAATTCCTTCTGTCAGTCTTGATCAGGTGGTGTGGATGCTGGCAGGGTGTTACGTACAGCTAGGGACACATGTGCATGGGACACCTGCACTGCATGCTGCATTCTTCCATTATTGCCATGTGCAGGAGGGGTCATACTGTACCCATTCCCCACAGCAGGGATATGGCCAGAGAGGCACCTGTGGGTGGTGTTTGCATGAGCTGGGTGCATGTGTGTTATGGACACTACTTGCATTTGACACACAGATATGCATGGGGCATTCCAGGTATGCTGGCATGTGCAGGTACACCAGCTATTTCCCAATACATCAGTCCTACCTCTTTTGTGATCTGCAGGAGTTCGGGTGGACATTACCAGTATCCCCTACTACAGGACCGGTTGCTGTGATGCATACCTGTATGTACAATTCCAAGGGTGTCTCCATTTCACAGTGATACAATGTATACTGTATGTCTGGGGTACTTCCCCCTGTGTACTGCTTGTATATCTAGCCCAACAGCCGAGCCATGTAAGTCTTTCAGATGGTGACACATTACCACCATACATTTACACTGGTTTACTGCTAGCATGTGGTATACTGGTGGGGATTGTCCTTGGCACTGCAGTTGTGAGGGCTTGTCCCTATCATCAGCAATACTGGGGTATGGTCAGCAAGTCTTACCTCGACATGCATACATACTGACCACTCACAAAATATGAAACACACACCATCCTAACACACACAAACCTGCATATTGTGCACATGCTACAACCTATCCTGCTACCTTGGCCACCTCTGGGCATCTCTGCTCCACTTGTATTATACCTACTCATGCATGTTACTACATTTCTACATGGGATTGGGGGGGGGACCTGACTGTTACTACATTTCTATGCTGGATTGGGGGTAGGGGCACACCTGACTGTTTCTGCATGTCTACATGGGAGTGGGGGGCACACCTGTCATATTGCTATGTAGGATGGGGGGCACAAGTGACACTTGTACGCATTTGCTATGACTGTACTGGTATGTCATGTACTCCATTTCATTCTGTATTGCTAACTATCATGCTGTCTAGAGGCACACCAGTGTATTACAGATCATGGCTTTGGTTGTCCTACATATTATTGTCTGATGTTTTACCCTTCAGAATTGGCATCCCACTGCCTGCCCTGCTGTGGTCTGTCTATGTAGGCCTGGGGGTGGACTTAACCCTAGCCATCATTTTGGGGCCATGGCACAGGCCCTGTTTGGGTTTGTGTCCACCTGTCCTGCTGGCTGCAACTGTTGTTGGGTATGTGAACCATCCTAACTGGCATGTGTGGGTCATATGGACATACATTTTGCACAGCACATTTCCTGCAGTGGCTTTTGTCACCATGTGTAGTACTGGATACTATGGTGACTCCAGTATGTGATACACATGTCAGGGTGCCACTATGGGTGTCTACTGTCTGCTGCCATAACATTCAGCCACCCAATTCCCTTGCATGCTTACATCCATACCATAGCTACAGGTGACAACACATTCTACTCCATTTAGCAATTGGTAGGTTGATTGGCTTACCTTGTGGGTATGCCAGACTTGTGGATGGTGCTGGAGGGCTGCCTATGTCGGATGCACATAGTACACTCCCTGTACATAGTTGAGCACAGTTGGTGTCATGTTTGGCATCCCTTTTACTGTATGTGTGAGTCAGAGAGAGGTGTCATTCCCTGGGACCCTACTGTGTCAGTGCATGTGCTATGCGTTGCCTCTTTGCCAAGGCCAGGGCATATTGGGCATGCCTCTTTCTACCTACTGGGGTAGGCTCAGGTTCTTCCTCCTCTGGGTCACTATATGCCTGTGCAGGCCTTGGCAATGGTGGGGGGCTCTGTGGCCCTGCCCCTTGCTGTTCCTGCTGCAGCTGTTTCCGCAAGATCATATTGTGTAGCATCACACATACCATAACAATTTGGGTACATGTAGCTGGAGAATACTGCAAGGCTCCACCGGATGTGTCCAGACACCGGAACCATGACCTGAGCATCCCAAACACATGCTCTATTATATGTCTGGCCTGTGCGTGTGCCTCATTATGGTGTTGTTGTTCAGGTGTGTGTGCATTTTTGATGGGTGTCATCAGCCACGGCTCCAGTGTGTACCCAGCATCCCCCACTAGGTGACCGTAGGGGATGTCCCCATTGGCAAATCTCTGGTACAGCTGCGTCAGATGCCATATGTGGGAATCGTCATAGCTTCCAGGGCAGCCAGCACACACATTCATTATAATGCCCTGGGCATCACATACGACCTGGCAGTCAGACAGGATTCCCCTGTGGTTGATGTAGGCCCTACCCTGCTCACCGGGTGGTGCTTTGATGTGTATGTGTGTGCAGTCTATAGCACCCATTACCCAGGGTATTCTGCTATTTGGTGGAAGAGATGCATATTGCTGGTCAACACCTCATGAGTGTTGAGGAAATATACATGCTCACTGGCATGTGCTGACATGGCATCCACAAACTGGTGGAATACTCTGGATGCTGATGCCTGTGAGATCCCCATGTTATCCCCAGTTGTGCTTTGGGAGGTACCTGTGGCTATTATACCTAGGCCTACACATACCTTGGTATCCACTGGGATGGGTTATTCTCGTTCAGTTTGGTGTGTCAGGTGTGGCCGACACAGCTCAACTACTTGCTGTAGGAGGTCTCTGTCTACCCTATAGTGCTCCACTATCTCCAGCTCATGTAGCCCCTGGTAGGTTACCCTGGGTCTGTACACTCTTCTCCTTCTCCTCACTGTGGGTTGTTCGGCAGCATGCACATTCTCACCACACTCAGCCTCTTGTTGTTCTATGTTGCTTGCTGCAGCCTTTCTCATTTTGTAGGTTTGTTAAAATTTCCCCACTTGTATACACCGGTGGTGTAGAGTGTGTGAAAAACCAGTGGGGAAGGTGTTTGCTTAGTTTATAGTAGCGTTCTGGGTTGTGCTGGGCTGGGCTGCTGCCTGTGTAATTGGCTGCTTCTGATACATTTCACCTGCCAGATATGCTAGCTCTCCTTGATTACCTCCAAACTGCAGATTTCCCTTCGCATTGCCCTTCTGTTTGGGCCTGGGGTTGCGCCGCGCAAAAAGAGTACTCAGTTGTGCACACTGCTGCTGTTTTCTGGTTTAACTTTTTTCTTCCTGTAAATCCTGGTGCGTGGCATGCACACCCGCTTACACTTTGTAAAGAGTGCTGGACAGGTTAAGACACACCCCCAGCTTGGCTGTGCTTATCTGGGAGCATACCCAAGCCACAGGGCTCCAATCTGCTTACAGTATGCCTGACACACCCACCCATGATGTCACCTACCTCCTAGTCTTGCACTCAGCTATTCATACTCTTACACTGTTGGGACCTGCCTCACATGCTGGGGAAAACCGGGATTCACTATCCTTCCCCTCATTTGCATAGGATTGCCTGCTAATGCATAGTTGCATATGTCACATTGTGCCTCCCCCATAGCAACCACTATTCACTGGCCAGGTTGTCTTTTGCCTGCTATTGACTTGCATGGCGGAATACTGATTTTAATTAGACTGCTTTTTTTAGATTTATTTTCTTATTTCCCCACCAATCCCGTTTGCGCGCCACTGCCCTATGCTTCAACAGCCGTGATTGGCAGACATATAATAAAAGCTGTATTTTGTACATTTTGCATTGTTTGCAACACCAGTGGCCTTATACTTGGCCATTGGCATGCTTCTTCAGTGATATGCAGCCTTTATTTGGAACTGTCATGTCCCAGTTTTGGATTTTGCAGAACCGTACTCAGTTACTAACCAAGTACATTTCTGCATATTACGCTAGTCCTGCACGCCCTGATTCCTGCTTCCTGGAGAGCAGATTTACCTCATTTGCATAGTTTTCACCTGCAAATGGGGTAATTTGCATACGGGGCTGGGAACGTGTGGCATATTGCCAACATTACCTCTTACACTAATCACTTTTGAGAATCCAGGTGTCAGTTTCCTCTGTGTTTATGCACACATTCACTCACACAAGATCAGTCTCACTCTTTCTCAATCTCACACACACACACACACACACACACATACACTCACACACAGTCTCCACTGCTTTTCACACAGGCATTCAGTTACACAATATCGCTCTCACTCTCGATCACTTACACACACAGTCTCCTCTGCTTTCATACATACATTCACACATGCAAGATCGCTCTTACTCTCTCTCGATCTCTCGCACATACATACAGACTTCTCTGCATTCATACACGCATTCAGTGACACACGATCGTTCGCACTTTCTCTCCAACTCTTTCGATCTCACATACACACACACACACACACACACACACACACACACACACACACACACACGTCTCTCTCTCTTTTTTTTTTTTTTTACATTTTACACTCGCTAAACAGCAGAACCACTGCTTGATGAGCGTAAAATAATGGCGGACGTTGTTTTCTTTCCAGTCCAAGCTCCATGGCAGCTTGATATGCTGCCGTGAAGTGGCAGACTTGTTTTTAACCGGGCATTACTTGTACATTAATATGCAGCTGGAGAATGTTCATTCTCCCAATCAGTGTATTGATGTACATGTTGCCCATTTTCTAATTTAAATTAGTCCAGTTCATATTTTTAGTATATTGGTGAATGTCTGAGAGTTAAAACTGGGAAGATTTCTAACATGTTTGTGCTGATGGCTGCTTATGGAAGGAGGACGCTGTTCGATGAACAAAGTCTGGGAAGTGATCACTTATATCATTTGGGTGAGTACTGGCTAAGGAGATTTTAGTAGGGTCAGACATCAATATCCAATCTAAGACAGAACCCTCCTTAATACTACTATTATATCTTGTTGGAGAGTTGATAAGTTGAGTAAAATTACATAGATTTATATCTGAGGATGGAAATTTAGAAGAAAAGTTTAACCAGTTAATATTTACATCACCCAGAATGATGATTTCATTTTTAATATTGCTAGATGACAGTATTTCTCCAGTATTGGTATGCTATTGCCAGTGGAATGTAAAGGACTATGATACATATACTTTTTGAGTTATTTATTTTTAGAAAGGAGACTAGAATTTCAGCGTTAGAGAATTGTGGGATGATATCTTTGTATGGGAATATACTGTATATATTAGGGTAAAGGAGTGCTAAACCACCTTCTTGTTTGTGGGGTCTATCAGTCCTTCTTGCATTGTAGCATGGAGGGAGGATTTCTGAATCTTTTATATTTGGTTTAAGCCAGGTGTTGGCGGCAGCAATGAAATCTGGTTTATTGATAGCAATCCAGGCATGAAGGTCTGTAGTTTTCTTGTGAATACTTTAAGTTTAGAGTTACAATATGTTGGGATTTACAAGAATTAGTAGAGCTGGATAGTGTAGGAAGGGTAGGGGAAGTGGGACCTGTAATGGGGTTTATGTCTCCACAGACAGATAAGATTGAGAATATGAAAGGCTAGAGAAATGGAAGCTGTTTTTTCATTGAACTGCCAACATAGAATAGATGGGACAGGGTAGAGTATTTTAATGGAATATAATAATTGTTTGTTGGGAGAATTTGTACTTTGGAGAAGAGTAGTTGAGTTATTTGATGGTGATAGGGAGATATCTCTGAGTAGCTTTCAGATGGAGTTGGTAGGAAGATGATTACGGTTGTTGGCTTAGTGATACAAAGGTAGACTTGAGAGAAGAATGATATAGCAGTAGAATTAGAAATAGAGTAGCAAGTGATAGGAAAAGTAAATGTGAACTAGAGGGAGACATTTGGAAAAGTAGTTCAACTGCCAGTGGCTAGGAGTGTAAGGTGATGTACTAGGATATGACTGGTGTGTTTCAAGTAGTGGGCAAAGTTATGAGATTTAAGTTTAGGAGTAGTGGGGATGGATGAGATTTGGGGGTAGGCTAGTTGAGTGAAGTGAGCCTGAGCATAGCGAGGGCAAATGGAATGGGCTGAAACCCCAAGTGTTAGCCCGGTAAGTTGCAAAAACTTTCAGTTAAGTAACTGTCCCAGAAGTAGCTAAAATCCTAACTGAAGTCACTTTGAGTAGGGTGGGAGTAATAAGTTGCTCATTCAAAGTTAGAAGTGTCAGGCTTAAGGTCTTCTTTGCATGAATTTAGTTATCTATTTGTGTATTTATCAATTAATGTTTTATGTTAGTTTACTTGGTTAGAATAAGTAAAGTTGAAAAATGATGGTTTACTAAACTCGGCAAGAGGTTATCACTTTTGTATAAAGCCGCAGCACAATACAAAGCTTATTAAACTATGTGAGGACATTACAGAAAGGCTGACAGTTAAACAGAAACATACATTAAATGTCGCACTTTTTGAATGTGCATGTCATGTTAAGTTTGCATTGGAGGTTCCTACTCTGAAATTTTATGAACAATGATACCAAAAGTGGATGCTAGTCAACAAGGACATGGTTCAATATTGCTTACTGGTAGGTTGGTCAACAGTATACAAATAAATAGTTCTGAAAAAGTATCCACAGGCAGATGAACATGAGCAATTTTCTTCAGTTGTCAGAAATTCCATGAATATATTTATTGTAAGTCAGTAACAGTAAATTCTGAACATAGGTAATGACTGGATATTTCCAAGAAATATTTCTCATGGCTCCAGCAAGACTGCAGAGAATGCTGTATGGTTTGCAGAAGTTTAACCTGCAAGTACAGTATAAACATGATAAACTGATTCATACAGCAGAAACACTTATTGAAACCTACCTGCAAGAATGTGAAGAAGACTTTTTAGAGAAAGATGTAGAAACAGTGTGGCTACATTTCTATCTAGTCATATCAGCAAAGTCATAAGGGGAATGGAGGAAATGTATCAGACTGGGCACAGAAATATCCTTGCACTGAGATACTGTCATGAATGGCTGGCCATATAAAATCAAATATAGGGATTCAGACATCTCAGTGTGTCCTCTTTGTCAAGAGGAGCTCTCTTTATGCAGAAAGCTTGATGTTCAAGGGAGATACAGTTATGATCCCTACTCAACCCAAAGATGCATACAAATCACGAGTCTCGTTTACAAATTACTGATTAAAAAGAAAGAACTCATGATATCCTTTACAGGCCAGAAATGTGTGATCAGACTGAGAAACTGACTCAGAAATGTGATGTCAGTAATATTTCCATAATCAGAGTCAGCCTCAGCAGCTCATACCATGTGAAACACAAACACTTCCATATGAACAAAAGGTGGAAATTATTTATTTTAGTACAAAGATACTCATTATATCCTGAATGTAGACTAACTACAATGACGTCTATCTTTGTTAGACATGCAATACCTGATGTAGTCTATAATTCATGAATCAAGGGATTTCATGATTGTACTATATAATGGGAATTTTAACATGCTGTACTTAGGCCTATATATAAGTTCATAGGCTCGTGGGTTCATAGGTGTGTACTAGGCTAACAACCACAAGGGCCTTTTTAAGCCTAACAAGACCTGATCTGACAAGATCTGATACCCTTGATAAGTGTAAGCAGGGGCTTGAAAGATGAAACATTTACAAGCCGGGGCCTGGGAGATGAACCATTTACAGGCTGCCCGTGTCCATTAGAGACATAGGTGTCAAACCAGGGATGAATTTGCTCTTCCCCATCCAATTGTCCAGGTTACACTTGAATTGGGTTAGGGTGGGGCACTGTTTCACATGGATGGGGAGCCTGTTCCAGAGACTGGGTAAACTCCAGGATACATATTTGTCTCTGCAACAAGTCCTATTTATATCACAGGCAAGGCTTAAGTCTATAGAATGGGTAATTCTGGTGCTGTTTGTTTTGTGTATGTGCAAGAGATCCATCAGCCTGGGGTCTGACAATGTTCTGTATGTCAGGCATACCCCTCAAAAGCCTGTAGGAGACAGAATGTGGGAAGCGAGCCTTGACGCGGTCTGCACAGGACATTTTACTTAAGCCCTGTATTCTTTTAATGTGGAATTTCTGTGGATGTTCCAATTGTTGGATATGCCTGATTACGTACATACCAAAGGGGGCATTGTGCTTAATGACAGGTCTGATGAATGCCGAAAAGAGTGGAACAATGACTTCCTTGGAATTAGATGCCATATCTTTGTTTATAAGTTGTGCATCATAGATGGATTTCCTCACTGCTGTAGATACATGATGGTCAAAGTCTAGATTACTATCAACGTGTGTCCCTAAGTCCCTGACTACTGGGTAAGCTCTAAGGGGTGTGTTGTCAATATGATAGTTACTAGGGGTGAATGACTTCCCAAAGGATACTGTTATGCATTTCTTGGCATTTAGTTTTAGTCCATAGCTCTGACACCAGTTGTTTGTCTGTCTCAGCCCTTCCTGGAGAACATTTGTGTCAGTGTGGGATTCAATGGCATCTCCTAATTTTCAATCATCTGCAAATTTAGTCAGCCAGAGACCATTGACATTGGCCTTGACTTCAGACAAGTAAATGCCAAAAAAGGAGCGGTCCAAGGACTGATCCCTGAGGGATTCCACTTGTGACTGGCCTCTTTGTAGAGGTGGACTCCCCAATTCTAACTTCCTGGGTCCTGACTGTGAGCCAGTTGGCTATCCACTGGGTGACATACAAGTTTGTACCTAACCTTTTGAGTTTGTCAACAATGCCTAAGTGTGGTATTGTGTCAAATGTCTTGGCCAGGTCAAGGTAGGTAGTGAGAACCATTTTGCCCTCATCCATTGCTTTGGTGACCTTCTCAACGAAGTCCATCAGGTTCAGTAGACATGATCTGTCCTTGACAAAACCAAACTAGGTTTTGTCCAGTGTCTGGAGGTTTACTATATCAATAATGATCATTTCCATGATGATTCTTTCCATGGCTTTACATATAAGACTAGTGAGATGTATGGGTCTGTAGTTTCCAGGGTTTACCTTTATGCAGAGGGATGGCAGTTGCTGTTCTCATTTCATGCGGTACAAAGCCTGTTTGGAGGCTACAGTTAAATACTAATTGCAGAGTCCTGATAGGTCATGTTTCATGCTATTTAGAAGGCATCCTGTGATATTGTCTGGACCCACTGATGCAGCATGCATGGCCTTAGAGAGAGCATTAAGGACCTTTTCCATAGTGATTGCAGGGGAGTTATATTTGATGGTATTTCCTGAGGGAAGGCTGAGGGGGAGAGAGAGGTAAAATTGGAGCTGAATATATCTGCAACTAGGTTTGCTATATGTTCTGGCTCAGTATAAGTGGTTCCATTTCTAATGAGCTATGCACAGAATTTGTGTATTGCCTTTAAGGTTGCAAACATAGATAAAGAATGCCTTCTGGTTGCCCTTGGCCTGGGAGGCTAAATTCACCTCAAATTTGGCTTTGGTAGACTATTTGTCCTCGGAGATGTTTGTTTAATTTGATGAGAGTACTTGTATCCTGCTGGGTGCTGCACCTCCTAATTTTTGCCATGATTTTCTTCCTTCTGTTATACAGCCTATTGATTTTATGATACCACCAGTGTGGCTTGTTTTTTGAGTTTGTTCTGTACTTCTTCCTGGTGGGTACAGCTGTCTCTATGCAGCTATTAACATGAGCAATTAGGGATAATGGGCCAAAGAATTTAAACTCTCATGAAAAATGTGAGAAATGAATGCACAATCGGGCTGGTATCTCTGTATAATAGAGAACAGAAATGTATCTCTCCAGAGTATAAGAATGCCATTGGCACAGTTACTCCATAGTTAGAGGCAACTACATGGTGAGACACACAGATGTCCCCTCACCAGAATGGATAAGGAGAAGGTCATGGTCAGCTGCCTATCAGGTCCCAGGATCCAGCAAATCATGCATGCACCCAAGTCACTCAACAACAAGTACCATTATGACTCTGTCATAGTCCATGTTGGAGTGAATGAATTGAGATGACAATCTCTGGACTATAGGAAGAGAGAAATGATGGAACTCTCTGATTATGTGTCCCAGACAGGTAGGTCCCTAGCCCTAAGCAGTATCCTATCCTCACCCAGGATGATGCTACAATACAAACAAAAATGATTGACTTCAGCAATTGGTTTGGCTTCTGGTGTCCATCTAGGAGGATCCAGTATCTAACATCCTGGGAGGATATGGTAGACAGACCTCGCTGCTTTGCTAGAGATGGTCTGCACCTGTTCCCCTTAGGCTTTTGGATACTGGCAAAGGCCCTTTTCTCCCCCATAGTGCCTTTTTTAGGCAATGTCAAAACACAAATTTTCCAAGAGAAAAACTCAGGGTTATGCTGCTTAATACTAGGAGTTTAAACACAAAACTGCACTCCTGAAAGCACACCTCACCTTGGAGGATGCTAACATCTGTGCAGTTACCAAGACATGGTTCAAGGCCACTGAGAGCACACCAGCCGTGCAAGGCTACAGTGCCTTACATATGTTCAGACCTCAAAATGATCATGAAGGAACCAAAGGTGGAGGTGTATCCATCTTCATTAAAACCAAATACACTTTGAGACTGGTCAAACAGCATGAATCTCTCAAAGTACTCCATCTCCAATTAGCTATTGGGAAAGTACCATACCATATCATTTCCAGCTATAGATCCCCCACTATGAACCAGGATAAGCAGACCACCTATCTCAATTTACTGGTCTCCCTCACCATAAAGCCGAACACCTTAATCATGCGAGATTTTGACTATCCTTCCATAGACTGGGGGACATAGACGAGCAAAAACACACTTGTCCAGAAGTTCCTGGACTTTGTTAACACAAATGCTCTGAAACAGATAGTCTGTACCCCCACTAAGGGCTTTAATGTTCTAAACTTACTACTTATCAACATGGAGAGGGGGGTCACTATACTTCCCCCATGTGTGACGCCTGCCCTTTTTAGGTCAGATCACAAATCATTCTCTTTTGAAGTAACTGCTGAAACTGACACCCTCACAGGAACAAAAATTATAAAAAAAAACTTTACCAAAGCTAACTACAGCATACTAAGCAATGGTATAAAAACCTTCATACCACCCACAATCACAGACATCAGTGATCACTATACAGAAGTATACGCAAATGCCCTGTACAAACACCTAAGCAACTGCATAAATTCTGCTGTACCTGACCAGATTAAAACCAGGTCTTCCCATAAAAACAAGCCACCATGGTGGACTTCAAATATACACAGATTATATAACAAGAGGAAGAAGCTGTTGTCCAAAAGCAAAAGTGATATCACTCTGCAAAGGAAGAGTTCCCTCCTAAGCCTAAACAAGAAAATCAGAAATCTTGTCTCCTAAAAGTCTTCTAAAGCAAATTACAAAATTAAAATTGCATTCCTAGCCAGGGATAATCATAAGGCATTCTTTAAGTATGTCCAAAGTCTAAAAGGGAATGCCCAGCTGTGCGCTGAACCCGATGTAAATGGGATCACTCATACTACACCAGAAGATATTGCCAATGTACTAGCTGACAGATTCAGCACAAAGTTCACCCCCTATCCCCACCTACCATATCGCAAAGCATACCTGACACAAACCTTCTGCCTAGTATCTCTAGAGAACAGGTCATCTCTGCAGTCACCAAGGCCAAAAACATGCCCTCAGTGGGACCAGATAATATCCCAGGTTGTTTACTAATCAATCTAAAATAAGACTTAGCAGACCCACTTGGCATTCTCTTTAATCATAGCTTGAGAACTGGCTATGTTCCTGCAGAATGGAGAACATCAATAGTAATCCCCCTGCACAAAGGTGGGCCATCAACTGACCCTGGGAACTACAGACCCATAAGTCTAATTAGCCTCAACTGCAGGGTCATGGAAAGAATTATCATAGACCTTTTCAACAAGGATATAGGCAACCTCCAAACGCTGGACCCAAGCTAGTTTGGTTTCATTAAGGGTAAATCATGTTTATTAAATCTGGTAGACCTCTTTCAGAATGTCACCAAAGCCATGGGTGAAGGTAAGATTGTGCACACAGCCTATCTTGACCTTGCCAAGGCTTTCAACACAATTCCCAACTCTGGCATTGTTGAGAAGCTCTCCCAGATAGGGATTAACCCTTATGTTACTAGATGTTTAGCCAGCTGGCTCACTGGCAGAACACATTCTGTCAAAATTGGTGACTCCACCTCCACCAGTAGACCTATTACCAGTGGAGTACCACAGGGATCTGTGCTGGACCCCTTACTTTTAGCATCTATTTCTCAGATGTCCAGGCAAAAGTAGATGGCCTTTGGCTGATTGCAAACTGGGAGCAATCAATGAGTCCCCCAATGATGTCAACATATCACAAGAAGGGCTAACAGAAACAAATGACTGGTGCCAAAGCCATCATCTAAAATTAAATGCCATTGGCACAGTTACTCCATAGTTAGAGGCAACTACATGGTGAGACACACAGATGTCCCCTCACCAGAATGGATAAGGAGAAGGTCATGGTCAGCTGCCTATCAGGTCCCAGGATCCAGCAAATCATGCATGCACCCAAGTCACTCAACAACAAGTACCATTATGACTCTGTCATAGTCCATGTTGGAGTGAATGAATTGAGATGACAATCTCTGGACTATAGGAAGAGAGAAATGATGGAACTCTCTGATTATGTGTCCCAGACAGGTAGGTCCCTAGCCCTAAGCAGTATCCTATCCTCACCCAGGATGATGCTACAATACAAACAAAAATGATTGACTTCAGCAATTGGTTTGGCTTCTGGTGTCCATCTAGGAGGATCCAGTATCTAACATCCTGGGAGGATATGGTAGACAGACCTCGCTGCTTTGCTAGAGATGGTCTGCACCTGTTCCCCTTAGGCTTTTGGATACTGGCAAAGGCCCTTTTCTCCCCCATAGTGCCTTTTTTAGGCAATGTCAAAACACAAATTTTCCAAGAGAAAAACTCAGGGTTATGCTGCTTAATACTAGGAGTTTAAACACAAAACTGCACTCCTGAAAGCACACCTCACCTTGGAGGATGCTAACATCTGTGCAGTTACCAAGACATGGTTCAAAGCCACTGAGAGCACACCAGCCGTGCAAGGCTACAGTGCCTTACATATGTTCAGACCTCAAAATGATCATGAAGGAACCAAAGGTGGAGGTGTATCCATCTTCATTAAAACCAAATACACTTTGAGACTGGTCAAACAGCATGAATCTCTCAAAGTACTCCATCTCCAATTAGCTATTGGGAAAGTACCATACCATATCATTTCCAGCTATAGATCCCCCACTATGAACCAGGATAAGCAGACCACCTATCTCAATTTACTGGTCTCCCTCACCATAAAGCCGAACACCTTAATCATGCGAGATTTTGACTATCCTTCCATAGACTGGGGGACATAGACGAGCAAAAACACACTTGCCCAGAAGTTCCTGGACTTTGTTAACACAAATGCTCTGAAACAGATAGTCTGTACCCCCACTAAGGGCTTTAATGTTCTAGACTTACTACTTATCAACATGGAGAGGGGGGTCACTATACTTCCCCCATGTGTGATGCCTGCCCTTTTTAGGTCAGATCACAAATCATTCTCTTTTGAAGTAACTGCTGAAACTGACACCCTCACAGGAACAAAAATTATAAAAAAAAACTTTACCAAAGCTAACTACAGCATACTAAGCAATGGTATAAAAACCTTCATACCACCCACAATCACAGACATCAGTGATCACTATACAGAAGTATACGCAAATGCCCTGTACAAACACCTAAGCAACTGCATAAATTCTGCTGTACCTGACCAGATTAAAACCAGGTCTTCCCATAAAAACAAGCCACCATGGTGGACTTTAAATATACACAGATTATATAACAAGAGGAAGAAGCTGTTGTCCAAAAGCAAAAATGATATCACTCTGCAAAGGAAGAGTTCCCTCCTAAGCCTAAACAAGAAAATCAGAAATCTTGTCTCCTAAAAGTCTTCTAAAGCAAATTACAAAATTAAAATTGCATTCCTAGCCAGGGATAATCATAAGGCATTCTTTAAGTATGTCCAAAGTCTAAAAGGGAATGCCCAGCTATGCGCTGAACTCGATGTAAATGGGATCACTCATACTACACCAGAAGATATTGCCAATGTACTAGCTGACAGATTCAGCACAAAGTTCACCCCCTATCCCCACCTACCATATCGCAAAGCATACCTGACACAAGCCTTCTGCCTAGTATCTCTAGAGAACAGGTCATCTCTGCAGTCACCAAGGCCAAAAACATGCCCTCAGTGGGACCAGATAATATCCCAGGTTGTTTACTAATCAATCTAAAATAAGACTTAGCAGACCCACTTGGCATTCTCTTTAATCATAGCTTGAGAACTGGCTATGTTCCTGCAGAATGGAGAACATCAATAGTAATCCCCCTGCACAAAGGTGGGCCATCAACTGACCCTGGGAACTACAGACCCATAAGTCTAATTAGCCTCAACTGCAGGGTCATGGAAAGAATTATCATAGACCTTTTCAACAAGGACATAGGCAACCTCCAAACGCTGGACCCAAGCTAGTTTGGTTTCATTAAGGGTAAATCATGTTTATTAAATCTGGTAGACCTCTTTCAGAATGTCACCAAAGCCATGGGTGAAGGTAAGATTGTGCACACAGCCTATCTTGACCTTGCCAAGGCTTTCAACACAATTCCCAACTCTGGCATTGTTGAGAAGCTCTCCCAGATAGGGATTAACCCTTATGTTACTAGATGTTTAGCCAGCTGGCTCACTGGCAGAACACATTCTGTCAAAATTGGTGACTCCACCTCCACCAGTAGACCTATTACCAGTGGAGTACCACAGGGATCTGTGCTGGACCCCTTACTTTTAGCATCTATTTCTCAGATGTCCAGGCAAAAGTAGATGGCCTTTGGCTGATTGCAAACTGGGAGCAATCAATGAGTCCCCCAATGATGTCAACATATCACAAGAAGGGCTAACAGAAACAAATGACTGGTGCCAAAGCCATCATCTAAAATTAAATGCAAAAAAATGCATTACTATTCCCTTTGGCAAAACAGAATTTCCTGCAAATTACAATATTGACAGCACCCCCCAAGTTCCAACCCAATAGTGTGAGACTTGGGAACACAGGTTGACAGCAATCTGAACTTCGACCACCAAGCTTCCACAGTGGTAAGAAAAACCTTCTATGTAGAGCACCTCATAAGTGAAGGCATAGCATCCAGTTCCAGGGATGTTATAACTCCACTGTACTCGACCCTCATCCGACTACTAATAGAGTATAATGCACCCTTTTGCATGCACTTAACCAGACACCTGCAGCAGCTGGAGAGACCTCAGAGGTTTCTCACTAAGAAAATACAGGGACTCCGAAACATGACCTACACTGACAGTCTGAAAGCCCTGTCACTTTACTCTGTATCTTATAGGCTGCTGAGAAGTGACTTGTGCCTGGCCTATAGTGCAAACTCCAACCCTGCCCTAATGGAAATGCTGCATATCCACAAGTCAAATGGCACAAGAGTCACGCACTCTAGGGATCTCAGTCTAGCTTGTGACATTAACAGAACATGTTGGAGAGATAGATATGTCTTCCAGAGACTGCCACTTCTCTGGAATAGACTTCTTATTCATGTAAAACAGAGCTCCTTACTGACCCTATTAAAATGCAACCTAGATAACTGGATGGAAGACCACAGATTCGCCCCTGAGGGGGCACCCATGTTCCTCATGGACAGGTGCAGCCGGTATTGATCACAGATCCACTCTGTCCATAAATCCATTCTGCGAACTTCACAAAAAGAACAAATGGGGATGCTTGGGATTAACATGGCTAGACTTGTATAGGCTCTAGTGCCACTAGCCTAGTAACCTCCTATGAACCTATAATGGCTGTATGTCTTAAAAGTAAATTACTTAAGTCTTCTTATTATTGTTACAAAAAAGTCAAAAAAATGTGATCACTTTATTAAATGATAATCAACATAAGCAGAGAAGTCTGTAAGAGGTCCAGATTTACAGCTATACCGAAGATAGAGGCACATTTTGGAACAAGCATTAGTCTTACTATAATGTTCTTGGAGTGGAAATGATTGTGTTGCTGTTCCAGAAATTCAGCATATTGAATATGTACCAGAGAAATCTCCATAAGATGATGTCACGATTAAACACTCAACTCTCCAGAGAAATCTATAGAAAAGAAGAAAGTTTTATCCAGGCAATATCTGAGATATGGACTATTACTCAAAAAACTCGCCAGTACAATTGCTCTATGTGGTGTATAGTGACTACACATTTCTAAAGTGATATATTTTTTTTTAAGTTCTGATATTAATGCATTGCATTTGCTAGAACTACCTGGATTATTTTTATCCTGGCATATTACACATTTACTTAATAGATTTTTTGAAGTAAGTTGCTTTCTAGGTTGTAGGATAAGGAATGGACAAATCACTTAACGCTAGGATAGGGATGTACCACCATTATCTATATGCTTATAAAAAGTAATAAAAGCTTTATTCTTCTGTATACTACATCTGGAATAGTGCAATTGTTTATAATGGATTTCAAAATCGGGACAAATGACTTTCATCACTGCATTCATTCTTGACAAGAAGCAAATAATTTAAGATTAAGACGGCTTCAACATCAAATCATATAGTCCATATATACATGTGTGTGTGTGTGTGTGTGTGTGTGTGTGTGTGTGTGTGTGTGTGTGTGTGTGTGTGTGTTTTATATATATATATATATATATATATATATATATACACACACACACATGTTAATGCAAAACTTGTTATTCTAGCAACTTTCTAAGTTTATAAGAGCAATTTTTAAGAGCTGTCCCTATCATTGGACCTTTGCCCCCCCCCCCATTATTTTTGGCTATACCTCATAATATTAACAACATAATTCAACTAGACCGCACAACCAAAAAAGGTGGAGGGGTAGCAATTCTCTACAAAGCAGAACTACAAGTTAGCACTGTAAATCTTAACCAACCTTTAGATAATAATGCCGAAATACTTATCTCTAAATTCCAGCTTAACACACATAAAGCCATAAATATCACCTGCGCATATCTTCCCCCAGGAAATAACATTAGCTTACTCGAATAGATCCTCAATTGGCTTTCTTCTAATCTCCCACAAGAAACCATAGTCCTAGGGGACTTTAATATAGATTGGAATTCATGTAGCAGTACAAACCCCACCACCCATATTAACCTTTATGCTTTCTCACAAACTATAAACTCCCCTACCAGAAATAATAGACTTAACAATAAAGATAGTACCTTGGATTGGATACTCACTAATAGTCCTCATCAAACGTACACAACAGGAACTCTTCCAGACGACCTAAGTGACCATTCGCTAATATATATTATCAGACATAAAACCAACCTAACTTTCCCTAACACTTTCAGAACAGTACGCACCAAAAAGCATTTTAACCCCGAGCTGTTCCAAACAGAACTTAAACAATGTAATTGGACACCATTAAAATCTCTCCCTATAAATAAAGCAGTTGAATACTTTAATTCCACATTCTTAAAGATCCTGGACAATCATACCCCAACACGCTCTACTAGAAATAAAGCTAAACCAGCCCCTTGGCTCTTTAATAATACTAGGCAACTAATCCTTCGCAGAAACAAATCCTGGGCAAAATGGCGTACTACTAAGAATCCTAGAGATCAACAAACCTTTAGGCAACTTAGAAATAATACAAAAAAAGCCATCTTACTAGACAAAAAGAACTATTACCTCCAATTACAACAATCCTCCCTCAAGGAACCACAAAAATTTTGGACTAGCGTTAACAAACTTCTATACCCTGGCCAAACTATCACCCCCAACCCACTAGGCTCTAACCCTGAGAATCCAACACAAACAGCCAATGCCTTTAATTCTTTCTTCACTGACTCTATCCATACTCTTGCTAGCCATCTATCTCCCAATACCTCTAATCTGCCTACACCCACTACCAACCCACCCCCATTATTTCATTTACAACCAGTGTCCACATCCTATATCTGATCCCTTCTTCAAAAATTAAAAGCAACCACCCCTTCAGCTGACAAACTCCTAGCAGAATTCCTGCAAAAAGGAGCTAAAGCTATTGCATATCCCATCTCCATTCTGATAAATAGAACCATAAATGAAGGCACTATCCCATCTATTTGGAAAATTTCTCATATCATCCCACTACATAAAGGTGGAAACTCCAGTGACTTTTCTAACTTTCGTCCCATAGTTCTACTATCCGCACTTGCAAAAATAATGGAAAAGTGCATTCACAAACAACTTCTTAACCACCTTCTTCATCACAACCTAATAGCCAACTGTCAACATTGATTCAGACCTTTCCACAGTACCACCACTGCCCTGCTATCCTTCACAAACGGTATCAACAAAAACCAAAACAAAAATATTCTTTCCTCTGCAGTCTTTGTTGATTTATCTAAAGCTTTTGACATGGTTAATCACCAACTCCTTCTACACATACTGAAATCCCTTTCACTCGACCCTCTAACTATGAATTGGTTCACATCTTACCTTGAAAACCGACAGCAGGCTGTACTCTGGCAAAATAAACTATCTAATCACCTTCCTATCTCTCTAGGTGTTCCACAGGGCTCCATATTAGGTCCACTCCTGTTTTCCATTTATATCAATGACCTTCATTTAGCCATTCCACTCTCCACCTGCATTCAATATGCAGATGACTCTACTATAATCTGTTCAGCCACTTCCCAAGCCGAACTTCAGTCTCTTACCCAAAAAGCTTTCAATACTGTAGAACAATGGTTCTCTAACCGCTGCCTCCTCCTAAACCCCAAAAAAATAAACTGTTACTCGTCACACCAACCTAAAAGTCCACTCCTTTACATTTCACTCTCACATCCAATAATGGTACTCTTATTTCTCCTGACCCAACCACCACACTCTTAGTTATTACAATTGACAAAACCTCAACTTTGATACTCACATAAATACCACAATAAAATTAGTTAACAGAAAACTAGGATCCCTCTACAGAATCAAACTCTTTCTTACACCAGTAGCATGGACCGCTATAGCCAGAACTCACTTAATCTCAATCCTACTCTATGCTTCTCCTATATACACCAACCTCTCTAAAAATAACCTCAACAAACTAGCTACATCCTATAACAATATTGCTAGATTTGCTACAGGGTCTCCTTTCAGAACTCATCACTGTCTGAATCTAAAACAACTAGGCTGGCTAGAATTTCTTAACCAGCTTCAATTCCACCAACTTACAATAGCCCATAAGACCCTGTATCAACCCAGCAACACTCCAATACTCTCTAGCTTCATTACACCTTATAATAGTCTCAAGAATCTACTCTCCTCAAACAAAATGTTGATTAATACTACCAAATCAAAAAACTCAGCAGGTGACTCCTTGTTCTCTAACGCTGTTGGAAAATTATGGAATCAACTACTGCCTGACCTCACATCTCAGACCTCTCTCTCACTTTTTAAAAGGAATCTAAAACTATTTCTCAATAAACACTGGTTATGCTCCTGCACCAACCCTGACTAACTTTTTTCCTTTACTCTAATTTTCATCCTACATCCTTTACAATCAGATTTTTGATTATGTTATTATTTACACTGAGTAGTATAATTATGTTCATCTAAAAAAAAAAATTAAAAAAATTGTTTTTTATAATGTTTTTATGTAACAATTGCTGTTTTTACATTGTTTCTGTAATAACCTCTATTAATTTTGTATGTTTTCCTGGAGCTTCGGGCCTCTACTGAAAATGGACATGTATCCAGTTAGACTAGCCCAGTCAACAAATGTAAAATAAATAAATAAATAAACTGAGTGTGAGTAAGGCCGACAGCTGTCTAGCTGACTGCACATGGCTGACTAGGCAGTTGATCGACAGGTGTGCAAGATCAATAACCACCAGGTAGAGGAATATTCTCTTTCCTCAGGTACTGTGCATTCTCAGATTGGTTCAGCCTGCAACATGAGGTGGTACAGGGGGCTTAACCCCATTTAAAAGCAATGTTTTACTTTTTTTAAGTTTGAAATTGCATGTGCCAAAACTGTTTCTCAGTGCATGCATAGACCAGTGTTGGCCTCCGTATTTTCAACCATATGTGGTCAGTGCATTTGCAGTCAACTAAGGGTAGTTTCATTAAAATCAGATACTATATATATATATATATATATATATATATATATATATATATATATATATATATACATATGAAGAAAGTAGACAGGAGTAGAAGGAGATGAGGTGTATGGTGAAGAGAGAGGTGGAGAAGACTAAAGATAAGGTATATGGCGAGTTGTATGAAAGGTTAGACATTATGAAGGGAGAAAAGGACCTGTACCGATTGGCTAGACGGAGGTACCGAGCCAGGAAAGATGTGCAGCAGATTAGGGTGATAAAGGATAATGAGGGAAATGTACTCACAAGTGAGGAGAGTGTGATGAGCATATGAAAAGAGTACTTTGAGGGGCTGATGAATGAAGAGAATGAGAGAGAATGAAGGTTGGATGATGTGGGGATAGTGAATCATGAAGTGCAATGGATTAGCAAGGAGGAAGAAAGGACAGCTATGAAGAGGATGAAGAATGCAAAGGCTGTTCATCCAGATGACATACCTGTAGAAGCATGGAGGTGTTTAGGAGAGATGGCAGTGAGTTTTTTAACCAAATTGTTTAATAAAATTTTGGAAAGTGAGAGGATGCCTGAAGAGGTGTATTGGTGACACTTTTTAAGAATAAGAGTGATGTGCAGAGCTGTAGTGACTACAAAGGGATAAAACTGATCAGCCACAGCATGAAGTTATGGGAAAGAGTAGTGGAAGCTAGGTTAAGTATAGAGGTGATGATTAGTGAGCAGCAGTACAGTTTCATGCCAGGAAAGAACACTACAGATGCAATGTTTGCTCTGAAGGTGCTGATGGAGAAGTACAATCAGAAGGAGCTGCATTCTGTCTTTGTGGACTTAGAAAAAGCATATGATAGGGTACATAGAGAGGAGCTGCTGTATTGTATGAGGAAGTCAGGAGTGGCAGAGAAGTATGTAAGAGTGGTACAGCATATGTACGAGGGCAGTGTGACAGTGCTGAGGTCTGTGGTAGGAGTGACGGATGCATTCAAGGCGGAGGTGGGTTTACATCAAACATCAGCTCTGAGCCCTTTCTTATTTGCAATCATAATGGACAGGTTGACAGACAAGATCAGACAAGAGTCCCTGTGGACTAAGATGTTTGAGAATGACATTGTGATTTGTAGTGAGAGTAGAGAACAGATTGATCCAGAGAGAGGAGAGAAATGAAGGTCTGGAGGACTAAGACAGAATATATGTGCATGAATGAGAGGGAGGATAGAGGAATAGCGAGGATGCAGGGAGTAGAGTTGGCGAATGTGGATGAGTTTAAATACCTGGCATCAAAAGTTCAGAGTAATCGTGAATATGGAAGAGAGGTGGTGAAGAAGAGAGTGCAGGCAGGGTGTAGTGGGTGCAGAAAAGTGTCAGGAGTGATTTGTGACAGACGGGTACCAGTAAGAGTGAAAGGGAAAGTGTACAAGATGGTAGTGAGACCAGTTATGTTATATGGGTTGAAGACATTGACACTGTCGAAAAGACAGGAGTCAGAGCTGGAGGTGTAAGTTAAAGGTGTTAAGGTTTGCATTGGGTGTGATGAGGATGGACAGGATTAGGATGGAGCTGCTAGGTAACAAGAAAAGAGGAAGGCCTAAGATAAGGTTTATGGTTGTGGTGAGAGTGGACATGCAGGTGGTTGGTGTGACAGAGCAAGATGCAAAGGACATGAAGAAGTAGAAACAGATGATCCACTGTGGTGACCCCTAATGGGAGCAGCCAAAAGAAAAAGAAGATATATATCTATATATGCATATATACACACATATGCATATGAGTGTGTGTGTGTGTGTGTGTGTGTGTGTGTGTGTGTGTGTGTGTGTGTGTGTGTGTGTGTGTGTGTGTGTATACATATATATATATGTATGTATATAGTGTATATTTTTGTCACTTTTGGTCTGTTCCTCATAAAATTTGTGATTTTCATTTTTTCCATGATGGCCGCTGACAACTAGACATGAACTAAGCTGTAGCTCCATAAGTTAAAAGTTTAATCTGCAACAAAGCCTAAACATCCTGTGTCCAAAAGGAAAAACCTGCACAACCCTGGCACAGACATCTAAGAAGCAAGGAAACAGCTTTATCTAAAAATACTAAGCTAATTTTGAACTTTTAAAATACCTTCTAAGTCAGGAGGGAAGCAGTGATTGAGACCGTGCGGCAAAGCCTGCTCAGTTCTACAGCTCAGCAGCATCTTAAAAAGACTTCAAAACAAAAAGAAAAATCACTATGGCTAAACACCAGGACCAAAGTAAGGAACTAATAGAAATACAAACGTCCAAATCAAAAATATCTGCAATTGTGACTCCTGAAAAGGTCACAGTAGGCAAGAGACAGAAAACATCTAAGTCACAATAGGAAATTAATAAAGTTTCTTTGAGAGCAAAAAATGAAAACTCATACTCAGTGGAAGATATAAAAACAGCCCTACTACCACTCCTGAATGACATTCATGAGTTTTCTGAAAAGCTTAGTTATGTGGGAAACAGCATTGAACAAACTTCGGCAAAACTAACCTTAAATGAAACTAAGACTGAGAAAAATACCACTGAAATCAAAGCACTGAAGACTACAATTAAAACCAACGAACAGACCATAAGAGAACTCCAATCGAAAATGATAGACCTCGAAGCAAGAAGCAGAAGGAACAATATAATTATAAGAGGGGTACCTGAAGTATTTGACCAAACCCAACTAAATACAATAATTAAAGAGATTGTGGAAACAACTGTTGAAAATAAGAATATAGCAAAAGAAATGATTATTGAATGTGCACATAGATCTCTTCGAAGATCACAGGATGCAACTGTACCCAAGACAAATTTATGTAAAAATACCTAATGCAGCACACACCTACATGATTCTACCGGCTGCTAAACAAAAAGAAATATAACATGGTGGGGCCATAAAATAAGCATTACACAAAACCTATCTCTGCCTATCAAGCAAGAACATCAAGAACTAGCCCCTTTCTGTTCTTATCTAATTAAGAAAAATATCAGATTTCAAATGTGTTATCCTGCAAAAGTTATGTTCAGCTACAATGATCAAAAATACTATGTTCAAAATAAAACTGAAGCTAAAACCACATTTACCAAAGCATTCGGAGAAACCCCGGAAGCAAAGAAATAGCACAGCAACATAGCCAACAAACCAAAGCTTAAACCAGTTTTTTAAAAGCTATGCTTTAAGGTAAGGCTATAAAACATGAATATAATGTTCTACATATGTGAATACTTAGCCCCTGCATTCCACTTATAAAACATGGCGTGTTAACAGCAATTATGACGGTCAAATGTCGGTTTAAATCTAAAATGCAGTCTTATGGTCAAAAAAAAAAAACAAAGCAAATGCATAACCATGTAAAATCAACCTCTATACCTCTAAATACTCTTCAAACAGTTAAACTTCTAAATAAAACGAAATCTAACTACATAAGAAGGCTACAAAAAGCTCTTCCAACCCCAACAAAAAACATTTTACAAATTACACCCAATAATCAAAAATGGTATTACTGCATTCCAATCCCTTTTCTTTCCATCAATCTGTAGAATTCATTAGTACTGTTACAACCTATACATATCAAGGAGTCTCAATCCTCACCATTAACACCAGAGAGGGCATCTCATATATGAGGAAAGGATTACAAATGCATACAGTAAAGTGCAATTTCCCTTAAGAGCACACAGAGATCACAGTCAGTCCAGGGCTGGTCGCTCCCTTGCTCTCCAGGTCCCCAATAAGACTCCCCACTGGCACAGATATAGGGTCCAGATCTCAGCCTAGTGGACAAGCTAAACCCTCCAGCACCCTCTCTGTTCAACCAGTGCTTTGTGTCCCTGCCCAAGTAGCTGACACACACACACACTTTGAGAAGAGTTTATATAACCACATAAACACTCCTGGGGAAGGCTGGCACAGGTTCTCCAGCTGTGCCCCCTTTTCCCAGACTATACGGTAGTATCAGCTGCCACCACCCACTAATATTTATCAGCTACTCAAAGGCCCTTAAAAGGGTGCCCAATTATTACTGTGCATTATTATTATCCAATTGGTAGTATAGCCCACGGCTAAACCTATTGGAGTGGCTTTGCACAATTTTACCAAAGGCATGCAGGTACCTTAACTTATCTCTACATAAACCAGCCACAGTTAAAAGGTTGTAAAATATCTAATAATAAATAATTAAAACCACAAGACAATGCTTTCTACTACACAGTGCTAGTGAAGAGTACAGAGATCACACAGAAATACATATAATAATTCAGAAGTACAGTTCTGACATCACAGAAAAACACTTAGTCTAATCTTTCTAGTTCCTAGCTATTTCTAAAAGAAAACACAAGTCTAAGACAAACTTACATAAGAGTAAGACAGTCCTGTAAGTTGGATGATCAAGACAAAAATGCTTAATGCCTTCAGATTCTTTGTTTAAATTGCTATTGCTATTGCAGTCCTTGTTCCCATTACATCATTTCACACTTTCCTGGTATTCCCAGGCTAACATATACTACATAACTGTTATCTTGCACCTGCAGGAAACTACATCAATAAAAGACATTCCACATGTAAACTCTAGTAATTATTCCTTAAGATAAAACAATAGGCAGGATGCTTCACCTAGCCCGGCCAGACCCCAATTGTAAACATCAAAGACAGTCATGTAATGCTTGTCTTAGCTTTCTTTACAGCTGAGGGCAATGTTGCTACATTTTTTTAAGTTCAACATTTCACAGCATATTCTTTCATTTAAAAAAAACAAGCTTGTAGTTCAACATTTCACAATATTTTCTTTCAATTAAGAAAGCAAGTCTGTAGTTCAACATTCATATTTTCAAATGATAGAATTATCTGCACAATTTCCAAAGAAAAGGAGAGAAAGGCTCCAGAAGTCACCAACAAAAGAAAAAAAGTGCCCAGATAGCCGTTTCCATGAATGCACATTTATTGACAGGTATTAAACACAGCACAGCACTCACTAATGCTGACCACAACAGTAAGCCATACGTGTTCATCTACAACTTCTTCAGATATACACAAACATTGCCTAAAAATCTAAAAATCTGTCGATCTTCAAAACTAAGGGATCTGCACAATTCTATCTGGCTAGGCTGGTGGCAGCCTTCACACATATGAACCCAAATATTAAGTTAAACAACAAAATGATTGATCTCAAACCATTCCCAAGAATTAAAGAATTAATAGTATGAGATATCCTACAGTACAAAGATGGCACACTTGATAAAATAAGAGAAACATTCAAAATGCCAGCTTGCTATAATTACATTTTTAGACAAATTACATCAATAATAAACCTAAAATATTCAAACCATAAAATAGAAATACAAAACATAGAAAATACTCAAAACATAATCAAAGCCCTAACAGCTAAAGTAAAAATTATATCAAATTCATATAAATTAATAAATGAGTAAAAACACAAATCGGCATTACTCTACTCAAAATACTGGGAAAACCTAAATAATAATATCTCAATAATACAAAAACAAGAAGCCATAAACAATACCTTAAAACTTATACCTTTCAAAAACCTCATATACACACAACTGATGATTAATAATAATGCATACTATACCCCAGCTGTTCTCAAAAAAATTGTTTACAAAATAAGCTCACTGTTCCCCTTCCGCTCCAGGGAAGATGTGGATATTCTCCACATCTTCTGGAGCTGTGAGAAAGTCTCCAAGCTCTGGTGTTCTCTAAGAATGCAACTAGAGAAAGTTGGATACGCAAAAAACACTCTTTTGGGAAACGATTCTGCATATTTTTCCTAGTTCAATCAATGGAATGCGCAAGCATACAGTATGCACACTACTTAAATTTAATACATCAAAGAATTGGGTTAATAACAAAATTATCACATGGAACAACTTTAAATAAAAGGCAGTTAAATATATGACTTCTCACAAACTAGCTACTAAAAGTATTAAAAAAAGAATATATTTCCAAACATACTGGAATTCTCTCCTAGAGACAATTTTGATAAACATACAGAATACTTAAAGTTAAATGTCATGTAGGTGGCTGATATAAAATAAAATTTTTAAGGGACTTCTGTATATCCACCAACGTACGTTGGTGATATGAAATAAAAACCTCTAAGTTATTGAACATTAATAGTTGTATCACTGATATATAAAACACACTTACGTGATATCAATAAAAGGATGGCTTCCAACATTGTATATACTGTATATAATGTAAATATGTTTTTTAGTTAGGTGGCTGATATAAAATAAAAACCTCTAAGTTACTGAACATTAATAGTTGTATCACTGATATATAAAACACACTTACGTGATATCAATAAAAGGATGGCTTCCAACATTGTATATACTGTATAAAATGTAAATATGTTTTTTAGTTTTTGAAAGCTTTCAGGTTTACTTTCCTCTTCTTGTCTTTCCCGTTTTCTTTTTCTTTTCTTCCATTCTGGGCAATTAAAGGTATCCTGGATATACAAACCCATCACTCAACCTTCTCATCATAACTCTGCTCTAATGTAACCCCTAGATATGTTGTAATCATCTCAATTGTCAAGCTCAAAGTTTCTTGCAAATGTTAAAATATTTTCTCTGGAATGTTTGGTTACCTTTACTCATTTATGTAATACATGCTGTATTGTCTGCAATTATTTTTGTACTTTTACTTTTACTTTGTATTTGTGGAAAAATACAATAAAAAGGATTTTTTAAAAAAAAAATGTGTTTTTCAGGAAAATCATTGAGAATTGCAGTCTCTAATGAGACATTTGACTTTCAGACTTTGTATCAGAAAATGTAAATGAATGTAAAATCTGTTATTCTATCTACATTATATGTTTATAAGAGCAATTTTTAAAGGCTGTCCATGTCTTTGGGCAATTGTCTCCACATTATTTTAGGCTTTCTGATTGACTCTTGTGCTAAGAAGTTTGACAGTTTGATATATATATATATATATATATATATATATGGTTCCCTATCAGAAGCCTGAAACACTATAAGCCTGAAAATCAAAATCCTGAAAACTATAGACTGAAAGTTCAAAATCCTGAAAGACCAAAATCCTGAAACTCAAAATCCTGAAAACACAAAATGGACATACTGACGTCATTGTGGCTTTGCTACTGTTAGCCCTGTGGTGTTGGGTCATGCGTTGGGTTCAGGTAAGTGTGCGGTTGGTTTTGTGTTAGGGTTAGGAGTGGTTTAAGTGAGTTAGGGTTAGGGCGCAGGTTAGGCATGTATGCAATAGTGACAAATATTGGGGTTAGGGGCGGTTTAAGTGAGTTAGGGTTAGGGCGCAGGTCAGGTGAGTGTGCGATAGTGACGGACCTTAGGGTTAGGGTTAGGGTCAGGGTCAGTTGGTAGATATTAGTGTCTTTATAGTGACATATTAGCATTATTTGTGATTTCAGGATTTTGAGTTTCAGGATTTTGGTCTTTCAGGATTTTGAACTTTCAGTCTATAGTTTTCAGGATTTTGATTTTCAGGCTTATAGTGTTTCAGGCTTCTGATAGGGAACCATATATATATATATATATATATATATATATATATATATATATATATATATATACACACACACACACACACACACACACACACACACACACACATATATATATATATATATATATATATATATATACACACACACACACACATATATATATATATATATATATATATATATATATACACGGATCTACCTTACTAGATCGACAAGTTAAAACAGCGAAAACGACTTCACCGGTGCCAGAAGATCGCAAATCACTTCACCGACGCCAAAAGATCGACAAGGCAGAAGACCGACGGAGGAAGACACCGATGCTGAGAACACTGCGATGGGGAAAGGATGTGTAAGTATGCGGTAGTGACGGACGATAGGGTGCGAGTAAGGTAAGTGTGCGATGTTGACGGTGTGTAGGGGTAGGGGTGGGATAAGTGAGTTAGGGTTAGGATGCGGGTTAGGTAAGGGTGCGAGTAAGGTAAGTGTGCAATGTTGGCGGTCTGTAGGGGTAGGGATGGGATAAGTGAGTTAGGGTTAGGGCGCGGGTTAGGTAAGGGTGCGAGTAAGGTAAGTGTGCGATGTTGGTGGTCTGTAGGGGTAGGGGTGGGATAAGTGAGTTAGGGTTAGGGTGCGGGTTAGGTGAGTGTGCGATAGTGACGGACCTTAGGGTAAGGGTTTGGGTTAGGGTTGTAGATAGTTGTGTATGTATGGGTTAGTGTTGGTTTGTAAGGATTTTGGTGTGCTTGTGTTGTGTGTGTGGGTTTTGGATAGGGGATTTGTTTTGTTTGTTGGTATGATGTGTCGGGTGTATGCAATGTCGTGTTTGTGCACTGTCGATCTTCTGGCGTCGGAGAAGTGATTTGCGATCTTCTGGAATGGTGAAGTCGTTTTCGCTGTTTTAACTTGTCGATCTAGTAAGGTAGATCCATATACACACATATACATATATATATATATATATATATATATATATATATATATATATATATATTTATATAGGTTCATTGGTTCATAGGTTCATACTAGGCTATCTGCCCAAGGGCATTTATAAGCCTAGCCCATAGTTATTTGGCTTTCGCCACCCCTTTAGTTTGAATAAAACTATGCCTATTATTTTGCTGTGCCTCTGTCAAGCAGTGACACTGAAGTAATCCCTGGGGTATATCTGCGATCCCCCATCCATTGGTCAAGATTCCTCTTGAACAAGGCCAGCGAGGTGCTCTGCCTCACATGTACCGGGATCGTGTTCCACAGCATAGGGAGTCTCTGGGTGATGAATCTGTCCCTCCAGCATGTTCTATTAATAACCGTGTCAAGGTTTAAGTCTCCCGCCCTTGTGGTTCTGAGGGATCTAGATTTTTTGAGGTGAAACATATTCATCAAATCAGGGTTTGACATGGCCTTATATGTCAGGCACAGGTCACCTCTGAGCAAGCGGTATGAGACTGAATAGAGCTGGAGTTCTTTCAGTCGGGCAGCATAAGACATATTTTTGAGACCCTTTATCCTTTTGGTGAGGAACTTTTGGGGCCTTTCCAGCTGCTGCAGGTGTCTGGTCAGATACATTCTGAATGGGGCATTGTACTCAATCATAGGTCTAATGAGTGATGAGTACAGGGGCGATGACCTCCCTTGATCTAGATGTGAATCCCTTCATGATCAGGTGGGCAATGTAGAAGGTTTTCCTAACTACTTTAGCAACATGAGTGTCAAGCGAAAGGCTACTGTCAACCTGGGTCCCCAGATCCCTGATGACTTCTTCTGTGCTCAGTGGATTGCCACCTATATGGTAGCTAGGGGTAACCTTGTTTTTCCCGAAGGGTATGACTATGCATTTCTTGGCATTTAACTTTAGGCCATGGCTCTGGCACCAGTTATCCGTTTCTGTGAGGCCCTTCTGAAGGATATCTGTGTCAGATGTGTTTTCGACTATGGCGCCAGTTTGCAGTCATCTGCAAACTTTGTCAGCCATAACCCTCCTGTGTTTGCTTGTACTTCAGAAAAGTAGATGCCGAACAAGAGTGGACCCAGGACTGAGCCCTGTGGGACACCACTTGTGACAGGCTTTGAGTCTGACATGGCTCCAGCAACTCTGACCCTGTGGGTTCTGTCACTTAGCCAGTTTGCAACCCATCTTGTGATGTATGGGTTTACATTCAAGCTGATGAGTTTTTGATGATACCTGAGTGGGGTATTGTGTGAAGGCCTTTGCCAGGTCAAGGTAGGCTGTATGGACTGCCTTTCCCTCATCAATGGCCTTGGTGACTGTCTCGAAAAAGTCAACCAAGTTTAAAAGGCATGATCTGCCTTTGACAAAGCCAAACTGGGTTGGATCCAAAGTCTGCAAGTTCCCTATGTCTTTATTTATGAGTTCCATTATGATCCTCTCCATGGCTTTGCAGATAAGGCTTGTCAAGCTAATGGGACGGTAATTTCCAGGGTTGGTGGAGGCACCGCCCTTGTGAAGTGGGACCGCAGTCTCCGTGCGCCACTCCTTGCACGTATCCTGAGGTGAGGCTAAGATTAAACAGCTGTCCTAACTGCGGGTTTAATTCCTCATTGAGTTCATGGAGCACACAGCCGGGGACACCATCCGGTCCCATGGATGCTGTGTTTTTGCTTTGGAGAGAGCAGTTCTCACCTGGGCGTTGGAGATGTTTGGGGCTACAATCCTCTGGTATAGATATCTCTCCTTTGGGGGGGGAGAAGTTTGCACTGAACCTGTCAGCCAGTATGTTGGCAATGTGTGTAGGTTCAGTAATCTTCACATCATTTTGAACTAATTCTGAGCATATCTGGGAGTTTCCTCCTAGGTTTCTAACATAGCTAAAGAAGGCCTTATGATTGTCTTTTGAATCCTTGGCGATTTTTCTCTCAAAATTTGCCTTGGATGATTTTATGAGAGCTCTTAGTTTTTACTTATAATGATCAAAGGTGTCTTACCTTTCAAGGATTTTGCTCTATCTTGTAGTAGCTTCCTCCTTTTGTTGTAGAGCTTGTTTATGGCTGGAGTCCACCAGACTGGACGCTTGCCTTTGGTACAAAGAGTCTTAGTTTTGTTTGGGATTGCCTGATCCATGCAGTCCTGTAGGTGCTGGTAGAAGGCATTTGTAAGTGATTCAGCGGTTTGAGTAATGTTTACCACTGGCTCAGGGGCCTTAAAGGAGACCACACTAGTTTTTAGAAGTGTGAAGTCGGCTTTTGAGAAGTTTTTCACTGTGGTCTTTTTTTTCAGGTGGGGCGGGATGAGGACCTCCAGCGAGATTAGTTTATGATCTGATCTCACCAGTGAGGGGTATACTTCCGGTGTTGAACATTGTGATCCCATGTTCGTGATGATGAGATCAAGTATGTTTTCTCCTCTTGTGGGGATGGTGACTAGTTGTTCCATGGCATTTGAGTTTATGAACTCCAGGAACCTTTGGGCTAGAGTGTTTGGGCTTGAGTAGTGTTCCCAGTCTATATTAGGGTAGTTGAAGTCACCTAGTATGATGGTGTTTGGAGATACATTTATGCCCTCCATTGTTTTCAGGAAGGCCATGTGAGGTTCCTGAGTTTGAGAGGGTGGCCTGTAAC
>NC_056733.1:1260426914-1260429414 GCF_019279795.1 Protopterus annectens
CATAGTTCATGTAGAATACAGCCACAGATATTGTCAGGTCCCATAAAAGCTGTATTCTTGGCCTTGGATGGTGCTGTTTTAACCTGTGCAGCAGTAATAACATGTGGCTGGCAATCTACTGGTATTCTGATTGGTCCTTTGTGTGGGAGGGGTAAAGTTGGCACTAAATCTGTCGGCCATTATTTTGGCAATATCTGTTGGCTCAGTATAGGAGGTACCATTGTGCAGTAGCTCAGAGCAAATCTTGGTATTGCCATGGAGATTCTTTACATAACTATAGAAGGCCTTGTGGTTGTCTTTACTATCTGCTGCAATTCTGTTTTCATAGCTAGCTTTAGAGGATTTGATGAGGGATCTCAACTTTTTGTTGAGGCTGATAAGGGAGTTTTTCCCGGCTTGGGATTTCACCTTATTCTACATCAGTTTCCTCCTTCTGTTGTAGAGTTTATGGCAGGGGACCACCAGATTGGCTTCCTTTTTTTGGAGGAGAGTGTCTTGGTTCTATTAGGTATGGTGAGATCCATGCATTTGTGTACGTGTTCATAGAGTGCATTGGTGTATGATTTGGTGGTCATGCAGCTATTCTCCATTTGCATGGGTGCCATGAAGTTAGCCACCTCTGTTTTTAGGAGCCCAACTTTAGCTTTGGAGAAGTTTTTCATGATGGTTACCTTTTTTTTGGGGGGGGGGTGGATTTTCAAGGTGATTAGTTTGTGGTCAGATCTAACCATGAAGGAGTTGACTATTGGTGTTGAGCAACAAACACCCATGTTAGTAATGGCCAGATCAAGGATGTTGCTACCTCTAGTGGGGGTAAGAATGAGCTGGTTCAGGGCATTGGAATTAATGAATTCCAGGAAACACTGGACAAGTGTATTGGTACATGAGTAGTTTTCCCAGTTAATGGAGGGGTAGTTGAAGTCGCCCAGTATGTGAGTGTTAGGTGGGACCCTAATAGTCTCCAGGGTGCTTAGGAATGTGGAGTGTCAGTCTTGGGACATGGTTGGGGACCTATTAACAGGCTACGACCTGAATCGCTGTCTTACCCAGTGTTAGCTGCACCGGAAGTATCTCTGATGTTGGGCTACCAATCTGAAAGTGTGCTCATCCTTTATGAATATGGAAACACTGCCACCTTTGGAGCTTCGGGCCAAGTTCTAGGGCTAAAAGGTGTGGAATGAGTTATAGCCTGGTAGTGCAGGGGTGCTTTCTTCTGCCTTGAACCAGGTCTCTGTTACAGCACAAATGTCGATGTTCTCCATTTTAGGGAGGGCTTCAAGCGAGTGCATTTTGGGATTTGGACTTCTAGCACTGAGCAGCATGATGCTCAGATTGCAGCTGTTACTGTGGTAATTTGGTCTTTGGAACACCACCTAAAAAGGCACTATAGGGGTGGCAAGAGTCTTGGCCAATATCTGGAAGCCCAGGGATGACAGATGCAGGCCATCGCTGGCAAAGCATCGAGGTGTGTCTATCATGTCATCCCAGGAAGACAGTTACTGGATCCCTTAGAATGACACCAGAAACTTAGCCAATTGTTGAAATAAATAATTTTCTGCTTGTACTCTGGTATCATTCTGGGTGATGGCAGGATGCTGCTCAGGGCTAGGGTCATACCCGCCTGGGCTACATAATCTGAGAGCTCCTCCATGTCTCTTTTCATGTAGTCCAGGAAGGTATGTCTAGGTCATTCAAACCCACATGTACAACGACAGAGTCATATTTGTACCTGTTGTTGAGGGACTTGAGTGTGTGTGTTATGTGGCAGATCCTGTCACCTGACAGGCAGCTGACTGTTACTTTCTCCTTATTCAGCCTAGTGAGTGGGACATCAGTGTGCCTCACTATCGAGTCACCTATGACTAGTGTGCTGGGCATGCTGTTTTGCCTGAGGGGCTTTATTTGAGTGGCACACTGTTCAGAAGAGTTGTGTGTCTCGTGATACTCATTAGAATGCTTTTCCTGAACAATGAAGACATACATTCCATGACTTCAACCCCTAAAGATTTGCCAAAAAGCCACAAAATCTAAACAGGCCAGGCTAGAATGCAAACGTCTGGCATGTTTACAGTTGGCTAAGCTACCTGTACTCTACTTACATATTTATTTAACTAGTAACCTGTCTAGGGAGGCACAAAATCACATTTAGGGTTTTGTGCATATCAGAAGTACTGGTAAAATGAACAACATGAGGAAAATTTGTATTAAAAAAAGAGAAACACACTAACACACATTATATAACATTATGCATCCATCATAGAGGATTGGCACAGAGACAAAGCAGCTGCAGCAATAACACTTAGGTAATGCTCAAAACAGCATGTGCAGCAACACCAAATAGATGGAGCTTCTGCAAGTCCACCGCACCCTATATACATACACGCCAGTGTTAATTTGATCTGTAATTCTTAAATCAGCTAACAGCAATGGTCCCGCCAAGGCAAAGCACGTTATCTTATATTTAAAGGCACTGTTAAACAAAAGGGTGTAGTCAGGCATA
>NC_056733.1:1260751914-1260846914 GCF_019279795.1 Protopterus annectens
GCCCTCATCAGACTAATCATTGAGTACAATACCCCCTTCAGTAAGTATCTGACCATGCATATGTACCAATTGGAGCATCTGCAGAGGTTTCTCACAAAAAGAATACTGAGTATAAACAACATGTGTTACGTGGAATGCCTCAAAGCTTTATCCCTGTACTCAGTTTCCTACATACTGCTGAAGGAAACGATCTATGCCTGGCCTATAAAGCACCCTTTGATTCCACTGTAATGGACCTGTTGCACATCCACAAAATAGATATCATTAGAAACACCCAGTATGAGGACCTAAACCTTGTCTGCCTTATAAATAGGACATGTTGGAGGGACAAGTATGCGTCTCAGAGACTACCCCTTCTCTGGAACAGTCTCTCCATCAATGTGAAGCAGAATTCTTCACTAACCCAATTCAAAGGTAACTTGGACCAGTGGATGGGAATCAAACATGTACCCCCTGGTGTAACACCTATGTTTCTATTAGAGAAAGGCAGCTTGTAAATGCTTGACCACCCATGCCAACCCTGCACATGCTCCTTAAAATTACCCTAAGGTATCAAAACTTCTCAGATACATGTCTGAAGCATGGCTAAGCTTAAAAGGTCCCCATGGGTTTGTTAACTTAGTAATTACCTATGAACCTGTGAACTCATATACCCAGTATTTAGGACCATATATATCACATTTTCCTACCACTCATGTGACGCTAACTGACTTATATTTTGGCAAGGTTTTACTAGCTCTTCCTTAATGACAGAGGAAAGCACTGGCTCCGCACCAGTCCACTAGCACCTGTACAGTTTTCAGTAGTAAATTGACTAGCTGCAATGTGACATTCTTTTAAGAGCTTCAGTTTTGATTGCAGTCATCCGCTATTTTTCAAGTCTTCCTTCACCATATTAATTATCTTCATTGCTCCTTCCTTACTCCAGTTTACTGAACCTTTGCACTTTACTTCCACCATCCTACTTTTGTAAGTCAACATCACCTCCAGCACCACCACATCCCTTCCACTTTCACCTGTGACTACTATCATACATATGATAGTCAGGATAATCTACAGCATATCCTACCCCCACCCTTCCTGCAACTATTGTACATTTGTAAGCCAATGTCTTTACTACTAGTAACCAATCCCTCCATTTCCCCATGCCTCACACTTTTATAAGTTACCACTGTTAGCACCATCCTTTTAGTTACTATCAGCAGCATCCTATCTTTCACACTTCTCATACTGTTATCATACTTTTATCAAACTTATGTAAGTCACATCATCTCCAGTACCATCCACTTCAACTAAAATCACATTCTGCTTCCCTATTTCTATAGATCACCATCATCTGTAACACCATCCTATCTCTCCCATTACCCGTACGGATGTCCTGCTTCTGTACATCACATCTCTAGCACCACCTAATCCATCCCACTTCTCCTACCGCTATCATATTTCTCTAACACAGCATCTTCTCTAGCGCCATCTTATTTTTGCCACTCCCCATTATGCTGTCACACTTCTGTAAGTCAACATCATCTCTAGCACCATCCTGAGTCTCCCACTTTCTATAACATTATATATTTGCAAGTCAACATTTTCTCTAGCACCATCCTATTTCTACCATTTCCCATACGGCTGATATACTTCTGTAAATCACATCATCTCCAGCACCTTCTACTTCAGCTCAAATCATTTTCCACTTCCCTACCTCCATCATAATTTTGTAATTGACATCATCTCCAGTACTATGCTATCTCTTCACCTTCTTACCTCCATCATACCTTCATAAGTCACATCATCTCCTGTCCCATTCTATACCTTTCTCTTCCCCTAACGTTATCATACCATTGTAAGTTAACATTATCTGTAACACAAGTTATCTGTCTCATTTCCCTTACATCGTCATACTTATATAAGTTGACATCATCTCCAGCACTGCCCTATCCCTCTCACTTCCCCTAACATCATCATACTTATATAAGTTGACATCATCTCCAGCACTGCCCTATCCCTCTCACTTCCCCTACCATCAGCATACTTATATAAGTTGACATCATCTCCAACGTCATCATATCTATTCCACTTCTGCTACTGCTACCATACTTAAATAAAAGGTAACTAAGCAAGCTCTAAAACAGAGATCATGTATACTCTCTGCATAATAATGATAGTCCACTGTTAGCCTGACTACCCTTCAAGCTTACCAATAAAATAGCTCCACCAGTTTAAATGATCTACCCCAAGGCATTAAACAAATAGAAGACCTAATACTATTCAAAATAACACTCAGATCACATCTAGAGACCCACCAATACTGGTGCTGCTTCCAAGACATCAGCTAGTACCTCCATGCAGTACACGTATACACACACACACACACACACACACACACACACACACACACACCACCTCAGCTATTTCAGGCTTAGCTGCATCCTATAGTTTTGCATATTTATAAAACATTCTAAACTGTACAGATCCTGGTCTTAAATTGTTACATTACTTGTAATAGTCCACTTGCTGGAAGCACATACAATCAATCATCTTATGCTGTCTCATACTAACTTTAAAATATATTACTTTACAAGTTAAGATATCTTTAACACTTATTATATTGTATATACACAACAGATAATTGGTAATATTCTAGTACCAGGTAAAGTGCAGCTAACAGGGACGGTGTATCTGTTATTTGTTCTGATATAATTCTAATGTATAGCCAGTGGAGCTTACCTATACATCAATATGTTATATCATTAATGTAAATTATCTGTATGTCAGCATATTGTATCTTTAATATATTGAACCAGATTGTTATGCTACGTTTCTTTTAAGCTAGTACAGCACTTTTTATGTTATGCAGTATTTTCATGTTTCTATATATTATATGTCCTTGTTACCTATGGTAGGTATGTATTGTAATTTGAATGCATCTGCCAGCATGGCCCAGGTCATGGATGAAAAGGATCCTTAGACCAGTTAATTTACCCAGTTAATAAATGTAAAATAAAATAAAATAAAACAAAATATCCATCGCTATCCTATCCATTCATCCCAGTCCTGCTAACGCCCTCACACTTTTGTAGCTCTCACCATTATTTCTATCACCACCCTGTCCTTTTCACTTCCCATAGCACTATCATACCTCTGTCAGTTACATCATCTCCAGCACCATCCTTTCCCTCCCACCTCCCCTACCACCATTCTACTTTTGTAAGTCACATCCTCTCCCCCATGTGCATTACCTACATGTCCCCACCTGCCATTTCTCAACAGTACCCCACAACTCCTTCCCAACATGCATTTCTGTCCAGCTTTTTCCACAGTATTTCCATCTTAACTTCAGAATGTAGCCCTTTGAGGTCCAGCAATTGGGTTCTAGACTTGGTCCTGTTGACACTCAGTCTGAACTAAATACATACTATAAAGTGGGTGATATCTTCAGTGGTTCTTCTACTTGTGTACTCAGGGCCAAATTTCAAATGTGTCAGGACTGGTTAATAATGTTCAGCTTAAAGGGAGTTATTCTAAGCTGTAAGAGATAGCATTTCACACCATATTTATTAGCATACTAGTAGGGCCTCCGCTGAAAACAGGATCTGTGGAACCTAGTCGGATTTTCCCGGTCAACAAATGTTAAATAAAAATAAATAAATAAATATGATCCATTTTATCTGAGATGTTAGACTGTCCAGTTACTGCATTATTACTGAAATGCCTTAATACAGCCATTGTCTCCCCCTACCCCAACACCTTAAGTGACCTACCAGTAGTATATTATAGCAATAACCAAAGATGTGGGTATGGTATATTGAAGATTTACCCATGATTGGGGTTCGTAACTAAACAAAAGCCAACCATGGGTAAATCTTTAATATACCACACCATGGTGTCAGTTATTGCTATTATACAATGACATTATTTAAGAAAAAAAACTTACTTACTTTTCTTAAATAATGTCTTTGTATGATGGCTCTGTGGTGTACCTGTTATGCACCCCCTTTTATTAGACTGTCTTTATGATTAGCTTACTGTCCATGTTATTAAATATCCTGCTGCTTTTCTGATGTACTGTGCATACGTATGGGACTTACGTTCCCACGCTTATGCAGTACATCAGTGCTTTGGAAAAGAAGCAATGGAGAAAGGAAGATCTCCGTTGCTCTTTTTTTTTTTAAATAAGGTTGAAATTCAGACACTTTAGACGTGTGAGAGAGAGAGAGAGAGGCAGGATGGAAAAAATACAAGGAAAATCAGGTACATTTCTTTAGTTTTGAATAAAATACCTGATTTTCTTAGTATTTTCTCTGTGGTGTCTCTCTTGTACCTCCGGACTGTCCATATTTCTAATTTTATTATTATTATTATTTTTTTTGTCATGCAGAAAACTTAAAAAGTTATAGCGTATAGTAATGGAAAAAAATCTGGGAAACCAGAATTATTAACACTGGTGTATGCTCGAATAACAACGGGCACGCTGGTTGGGCTGACCAGTTTGTGTGCTCGTTTTTGAATGTAAATGGCCAGTCGTATAATAATGCAACATGCACTGTTCACTTAGAATAGCCCAGCCAGGTTTTAGGTTCTTTATTGCACTTTGTTATATTGTGTGTTAGAAAAGGATGTTCTGGCATGAATGTGTTTCATGGCACATCATCTACCCTCTCCCATAATTCTTCCTTTCAACTTCTAGTCAATGAAAACAAAATGGTACAGATCTGCGTGGTGCAATTTTCTGGTATTTGTAACTCCCCTAATATAAATCCCTTATAGCGCCTTTATTAGGCAAGGTTCAAATGACAAATTCACCACCGTAACAGGAGCAGGCAAGCAAAAACTGAAGGTAATGCTACTCAATGCTAGAAGTCTAAATCTCAAAATGAACTCCCTCAAGGCACTCCCTAAAATGGAGAATATCAATATCTGTGCAGTAACTGAGACCTGGTTCAAGGCTCCAGAGAGCAGCCCTGCATTACCAGTCTATAACTCATACCACACTTTTCTGCCACCTAACCTGGACCGGAACACCAAAGGCAGAGGTGTGTCCATATTCATTAATGATATCCACATCTCCAGGCTAGCTGCTCAGCATAATGCATCCAAGGTTATCCAAGTGCAACTAACTCTGGGAAAAACTGCAATCCAAATTGTAGCTTGCTACAGATCCCCCACCATGCCCCAGGATTCCCACTCCTCTTTTCTTGATATACTGAAAAATATTAGGGTTCAACCAAACACCCTAATAATGGGCGATTTCAACTACCCCACCATTAACTGGGAAAACTACTCATGTACCAACTCCTTCACTCAGCGCTTTCTGGAATTCATAAATTCCAATGCCCTGGATCAACTTATCCACACACCCACCAGGGGCAACAGTATCCTAGACCTAGTCATTACCAACATGAGTGACTGGTGTTCCACACCTGAAGTCAACTCCTCGTTGGTCAGATGCGACCATAAGCTAATCACCCTAGATATCCGCATTCCGCCCCCACCCCCATTAAGGAAATCATGGTAAAAGATTTCTCCAAAGCCAACTTCATGCTTCTTAAGACAGAAGTGGCAAACTTCATGACACCCATGCAGATGAACAATACAGTTACAACTGCTGAATCCTACACATATGCACTCTATAAGCACTTACACGAGTGCATGGATCGTGCTATCTCAAACAGAACCAAGATGCTATCCTCCAGAAAAAGGAAGCCAATCTGGTGGTCCCCTGCCATAAACAAACTCTACAACAGAAGGAAGAAACTGTTGCAAAAGAGAGTAAAATCCCATGAGTGGAGGAGTTCCCTGGTCATCCTCAGTAAGAAGGAGAGATCCCTTATAAGATCCTCCAAAGCTAGCTACAAAAACAAAATCGCCACTGATTCTAGGGACAACTACAAAGCATTCTATAGCTATGTCAAGAATCTCAATGGCAACACCCAGACCTGCTCTGAGTTACAGCACAATGGTATGAAAATTACAGAACCAACTGATATTGCCAATGTCCTGGCAGATAGGTTCAGTGCTAACTTTACCCCCCTCTCACCCCTAAACTGCCCATAACTATACAGAAAAAAATGCAGAGTCCCTGTAATCACAACTATGCAGGTAAAATCTGCACTCTCTAAAGCCAAAAACACAGCATCCATGGGACCAGACAACATCCCAGGCTGCATTTTACATGAACTTCAGAATGAACTGGCTCCCCACATAAGCACCATGTTCATTCATAGTCTCACATCAGGCTTTGCGCCCACTGAATGGTGCACAGCAGCAGTTATCCCACTCCACAAAGGGGGAGCCACCACCGATCCCAGGAACTATTGCTATTAGCTTGATGAGCCTGGTCTGTAAAGCCATGGAACATATCATCATGGAACTCAAAAACAAAGACATTGGTAACCTCCAAACTCTAGACCCCACCCTGTTCGGGTTTGTGAAAGGCAGATCATGCCTCCTGAACCTGATCGACTTCTTTGAGGCAGTCACCAAAGCTGTAGACAAAGATAAGGTGGTTCACACAGCCTATCTTGACCTCGCCAAGGCTTTCGACACCATCCCCCATTCTGGAATTATAGCTAAACTCACTAAACTAGGTTTAAATCCCTACGTCACAAGATAGGTTGCCAATTGGCTCACTGACAGAACCCACACTGTAAAAGTTGCTGACTCCAAATCTGACTTCAAACCAGTGACAAGTGGAGCACCACAGGGTTCAGTCCTGGGACCTCTCCTGTTTGGTATCTACTTCTCTGAAGTACAGGCTAACACAGAAGGCCTTTGGCTAATGAAGTTTGCAGATGACTGCAAACTAAGAGCCATGGCTGAGTCCCCAAATGCTGTGGACATCCTACAAAAGGGCCTCACTGAGACAGATACCTGGTGTCAGAGCCATGGCCTCAAGCTCAATGCCAAAAAGTGCATTCTCATCCCCTTTGATAAAAACTCTGTACCCATGAACTACCACATAGGCGGCAGTCTACTTAATGCCGAATGTGTGATAAATGACCTGGGGACCCAGGTGGACAGTAGTCTCTCCTTTCTTAATCACATCACTACAGTAGTCAGTAAATCCTTATACATGGCACACCTCATCACAAAAGAGTTTTCATCTAGAAAAATAGGTCATTGTTCCCCTATACTCGACACTCATTTGACCCATTATAGAGTACAATGCCCCTTTTGGAATGTACCTCACAAGACATGTGCAGCAGCTGGAAAGACCACAGAAGTACCTCACAAAGAGGATTACTGGCCTCAAACAGATGCCCTACGCAGACCATCTAAAAAAAATAGCTTTACTCCATACAATATCGCCTACTCCGAGGTGATCTCTGCCTAACATATAAAGCTATGTCAAACCCAGAGCTGTTGGACATGCTACACCTAAAGAAATCCCAATCTCTCCGAGCTACATGCTTTAGGGACCTAAACCTTGTCACCACGATAAACAGGACATGCTGGAGGGATAGATTCCTGTCCCAGAGACTTCCCATACTCTGGAACAAGCTACCCATCTATGCCAAGCAAAGTTCCTCATTAGCACTCTTCAAGAAAAATCTTGATAAGTGGATGGGAAATAGGAAATACACTCCGGGGATCACTTTTGTGGCTCTGCTCAACAGTGGCACAGGAAAATAACTTTCTTGGGTGGCGTAAGCCAGGGAACCTTGTTGGCTAGGCTTACTTAGGCCCTTGGTCTGATAACCTAGTACCTACCTATGAACCTATGAACCTATGAACATGCCTTAGGTATCAAATTTCAAAACGTATTGACAATTTTGACAATGCACAGTTATTATATATATACCATAGTATGTTTTCAGATGAATGTGCATCTTATGTGAAGCCAAATATACATCATGTCTGTAGTTTCCATTGTATATTATAAGCATATATATCATGACTTATGGACTGTTTGCATATATTTTTGCAAATGTAATATATACATGTAAGGTAATAAGCGAACATATATAATGCAGTGATGAGTTTATAAAAAGCAGAGAAGTGGAAGATCAAAGAAAGTAAATGATCTATAGATGGAACCGGATTAACCTGCAGGAAGACCACATAAATTTTCATTGAATAAAAAGTAAAATCAATGATTATATCCTTTTTTTAGCTTTGTGAAATATACATTAGTCTCCTATAAGTAAATTAAAATAACCATTTATACACCTCACTAGTCTGTCATACAAATGATCTTTACTCAAAAGTAGTTGTAAATTATTTTTTTTTTCTGAATGAAAAAATACTGAGATCTAATTAGGATCTGAATTATTTTACAGTACTGCACAGCTGAAAGTGAGCCAAGAGAGAGTACGTGTGACTAGTCCAGTCGGAGATTTTTGTGTATCACACAATTAATTATTGGAGTACATCTATATAAGCACACATAATAAAGCACAGATAGCTAGATAGACTTAGAACATGGAATAAAGTAATTAGGACAGAGACGAATAAAAGTGAAATTCATAGAGTAATGCAGTAAAACATTTGCTCACTACCAGAAGCAATTTTATAAAAAAAGACATTTTAATAGTTTTATATGCTATTAAGTCATACTAGAGATAAACGTGTATAAATTCAGACCTGGACAGTACTCCAGATGTAAGGACAGTCTAAGAAAAGGGAGTGCATAACAGACACTGAAAACAGCAGCAGAGCAAGAATGCAATTAAATACTTCTCACATGAGGTACCAAAAATAATTAAAAAGCCTTGAATGATATATTATTATAATGGAATGCACGGGGCAATCAAATTACAGCCTTGTACTTGTGCAATGAATTCACTTTCCAGACAGATGAAACTATGCTCTTTGAATACCAACTAGAATTGTATATATTTCCCCATTATTCTAATACTTATGTCTCTCTGCTGTTTTACTCATTTTAAATGTGCATTGTATGAAAAAAAATCAGAAATTTTCATTAAAATATTTTTATTTTATTGTCTCTTCAAATAGAGACAACAAATGGTTAGGATGAGGGTAATGTCTTTAAACTGGTATATTTGTCCAGAAATCTGAGATTAGAAAGGACATTGAATACTGTTGTTGTTGTGTCTTTCGACTTTTCCTGGTTAGGGGTCGCCACAGCAGAACTCCGGTCTGCTAATGATTGGCAGTAGATTTTTACGTGCCGAGTTGCCAGCTCTGATGCACAACCTTCAACGAAGGTACGCCCATTCACGCATGTCTCCACACAGAAGATATTAACTTAATTACCTTGCATATGCAATAAAATATATCTGCAATAGCATATGCTTTAGCTTTGGGAGTCAGAATTTTCATTTTCATTGCATAAAAACTTGGCTAAGAATATGAACTTATGTCATTATCCATTAAAAATGTACAGGTCATGCATGTAGTTGTACATGATAGTGTGTAAATTATTTCCAGATGTTATGTTAAAACAAATCCACTTGATAATAATGATGAATCGGATTGCAGAGCTCATTTCAAGGCATATTTATTCATAGATTTTGCTAACAGTATGGGAGATGAGCATCTAAAGCATTGTTGTGTAGTTGTATAGCTGCATACACATTATCTTGCATTTGCTTGACAACTGGAGGAGATAGTAAACATTTGATATTATTTCTTCTCTCCCCTACCATCTTCCACTTAAACCCTATCCACGTCTCTTGCTCTAAATACTTATTTGGTTTCCTTCCCCCATAGTTATTTTTAGAACTCCATTCAATGTGTCCACATCTTTAACTGGGAATACGTATTTGGATAGGTGGTCCTTCTAATCCATGTGTCGAGCCTTTCCTTTCTACCTATCCTTCCTGTTCCAGATGACCACTTTGTGATGCCCTGATATAATCTTGTGCAGCCATACCATCATTTCCTGTCTGTTTTGGTGTCTAGTAAGAAGTGCTCTAATTCTTTTAGCCTCTGCTCACATTTCTTCCTTTCTTTCAGGTGGCTTTCATGTAGACTCCAAAGAGCCTAATGTCACACATGCACACGCATGCACACACACACACACACACACACATACACATGCACGCACACACGCACATACACGCACACACACATACACCACTCAAGATATGGCCTAACCAGGACTCCAGAGAGCAGAAGTATTACCACTTAGATTCTAAAGTCTACTGTTTGCACCTGTCAGTGTGCTCTCAGTATGTTTTCATGGTTCAGTGAGGTGTGGTTGACACCCCCAATATAGTTTTCCTTCTCTATTGCCAAAAATTTCAATCCCTGTCTGAAGTTTATACCTCAGACCAGGATTGCTATTGTCCAAGTGCAGTACTTTGAATTCATCTGCACTGAACCTCAGTTGCCACCATCTGCCCGCTCAATTACCACTTCTGTATCCTCCTACTCCCCTCCACCACTACTGCAAGTAACTTTGTGTCATCAGCAAAGAGGCTGACCCTGTTCTCTACCCCAAACACATCTCTGAAATAAATGCACTGAAGAGTGTTAGGCCCAAGAGTGAACATTGCAGTACTCTTCTAGTCATTTTCCTTATCCCTAATATTGTCCCTCTCATCACCCCCCCCCCCCCGAGTCCTATTTTTCAGTTGTGTAGCACTCAGTTCCTCATTCCCAGTTTTACTCAAATCCCTTGCAGTATTCCTAGCAATTGTCAGTGAAGGACTGAAAAACAGGCTGTGGTGAACAACAGGTTGAGAACATCTACTGGTGCCCATTGACAAGCTTTCCTGTAATTCAGTCATAAAAGGGGATAAGGTGCAACTAATGTCTGTTTCTAGCTCAGAACCCATGTTGGTTATTGTACAAGAGATCGGTATCCTTTAGAAAAACAAATAGCTTTTCCCTGTGGGTTTTCTGTATAACTTTCTTTGTCAGTTCTGTTATGGTTACAGGCCTGTGGTTCCCTGAATCTGTCCTTTTTTGGACAATTCTTCCTGTGTACTCCACTTGTTTTCTCTCAATCCCCATGAAATTCTGTACTCATCAGTAATCTACTGAAGGCCTTTGTTTGGGGACAGACCCACACACTGGCCATATTTTTGAGGACCATGATAGGATGCTCACTTGGTCCTTATACTTCATAGAATCATAGTAGTTACTAGGCAACCAAGCAGGGAAGCCATTTCCACCTTGCCAATACCCACCTTTAGGCCTTGCTTCTATTGTCAAGGAGGGCCAAGGCAGTCATACAAGGAGTTAATCTGTTAATAGTTATCCAGATGTTCAGCTCTTTTTTTAAGGCCGACAATGTGTTACTATCCTTTTTTTTTAATTTTTATGTTTGTTTACTGGGAAAGTCCAACTTGGAAAGAAGCCAATTTTCAGCGGATGCCTGGGAAGAAACGCTCCAGATGCATGTCTTCGTAATGTGGGAGGAAAAAGGAGTACCTGGAGGAAACCCACATGAACACAGGGAGGACTTGCAGACTCCACAAAGAAGGCACCTCAGCCAAGAATCAAACTGGAGATCCTCTTGCTGTGAGGTGACAATGCTACTGCTGCACCACTGCGCCATCAAACTCAATTTGGAGTGGATAGGTGCTACATGACAAATCTATCCCTCTACCTAGTCTTATTTAGTTGTTGGTGTAACTTTAGGTCTATGGCCATAGTGAAGTGTTTGATTTATTGAGATACAAGAGTTCCTGGACTACTGGATTCCATATAGCCCTATAAGTGAGGCACAAGTGGCCCATAAGGAGTCTATAGGAAACTGAATACAGGGACAAAGTCTCCAGTCTTTTCCTGGTAGTTAAAGTCTTTTAATCTCCTGATGTTTTTAGTTACAAACCTCTCCTGTCTCTCCTATTAGTTGGTACGATTAATAAGGTACATCAGAAAGGGAGTGATATACTTAATGATGGGTCTAATCACTATGGAGTACAAGCAGGTGAGGACTTCTTTAGATCTGGAAACTGTACCTTTAACTATGAGCTGTGCAAGGTAAAATTTATTTATTTATTTATTTATTTATTTATTTATTTATTTATTTAAATTTGTTGACCGGGAGTGTTCGACTGGACGTGGGTCCATTTTCAGCGGAGGCCCGGGGAGAAAAGCTCCACAGTAAAATAAACAGACAGTAGTTACATTGGATTACATAGCGATTAACAATTTAGCATAAAAATTACTTACAACGTATTTACAAATGAAGAACATAGTACATCAGTAGACAACTAGAATCTTTATCTGTGAAGTACATAACAGGCATTAACAAATGTAACAATGAGAAGTTCCTGCTGTATAATAAGTACTAGGCTTATGAGCATCTGAGCTTGCTATCATCAAGGTAGTTAGTGGAGGTGAAAGAAAGGTAGTATTTGGATGGGGTGGATGATATTAGAGTGGGAGTTACAAGGGCATAGCCAGCATGTTTTTAGGTGCGCTTTTAATAAAGTTTTGAAGTTGGTGCATGATGGTACGGAGGTAATTGTGGGTGGGAGTGAGTTCCATAATTTGGCTATGGCGCAAGAGAATAGTGCTTCACCAGCAGAGTTATTGGCTTTAGTGATCTGCAAGTGATTTTTGTTGCTGGATCTTAGTGGTCTGGTGGTGCGACAGGGTTGGAGTAGATTCTGGAGGGATGGGACATTTAGTGGATGGTTTACTAGTTTGTGGGTGAGTGAGAGTTGATACCACTGAAGGAGATGAGGGAGTTCAAGCCAGCCCAGTTCAGCAAGTGAGAGACAGTGGTGACTACGGTAGGATGCCCCTGTGGCGAATTTGGCGATTTTGTTGTAGCAGGTCTCTAGCTTGTTTAGATCACATTGCCTTAGGTTGGTATATACTGGAGAGGCATAAAGTAGGGTGGAGATAAGGTGGGAATTTGCTATTGAAATCTTTGCTGCTTTGGTGAGAAATTGTTTATTTCTATATAATTCTCCTAATTTTTTGTGGACTTTTTTTATGGTCATGGATATGTGAATGTCAAATTTTAGTTTATTGTCTATTTCCACTCCTAGCAATTTGGTGTGTTCAGTTGGGCATATAGTGGTGTTGTCTTTTGCTGTGATGTTAAAGTGAGAGTTGTTTTGAGTATGTTTGGTGGGTTGGAAGATGAGTAGTTTAGTTTTGTTTGGGTTGAGTATTAATTGGGCATCGGATAACCATGTTTCAACAGAGGAAAAGGCTTCCTGTGTGACTTTTCGCAGTTTGGGTAGGGACTGGGCTGAGCAGATGATGGTTGAGTCATCTGCGTATTGGATGAGTGTGCCATGTTTGGTGGCAGAGGCTAGATTATTGGTGTAAACAGAGAAAAGTAGGGGTCCAAGGATGGATCCTTGGGGAACCCCTATGGAGACAGGTAGTTGGGGAGATATGTCATTCTGCCATACAACAGATTGCTGGCGGTCAGACAGGTAACTCTGAAACCAGTTGGTGACTGATTGTGAGAAGGATAGGTTATTGAGGACAGAGATAAGTTGTTTGTGTGGGACCATGTCAAATGCTTTAGATAGGTCTAGGAAAGTAGAAGAGGAGAGATAGCCATTGTTTTTATGTTGAAGGATAGTGTTAGTAAAGGAGAGTAAGGCAGTGGTGGTGCTATGGTTTGGTCAGAAACCATGCTGAGTACTAGAAAGGAGGTTGTTAGTAAGGAGGGGTAGTGTGAGACCTGAGTCCTAACCATTGTTGCAACATTATGGTCAAATGTGAGGGAGCTACCCACCATGCTCCCAGTTCTCTCACAACACTTTAATTCTAAAGTGGTGTTATCAATGCTGTAAATAGGAGTTATGGGTTGTTTATCAAATGCTGCACTTTTTAGTGTTGAGCTTGAGACTATTTTTGGCAAAGCAGCTATTTACAAGGTCCTACTGGAGTGCCTTTATATCAGAGGGATAGTTGGCAATGAGACCTAGGTTATAATCATCTGTAAACTTTGCTAACCAGAGATCCTCATGTGATAATTGAAGGTTATAGAAGTAGATACTGAACAGCAGAGGTCCTAGAGCTGATCCCTCTGGGACTTCATGTTCTCAGAGGATGCCCCCCCCCCATGTGACAGAATGAGTCATACCTCTAAGCCAGTTGGCTATCCTAACTACATATGGGTTAATTTAGAGTTCATTCAATTTATTATATTTACATGTAAAATATTACTTATCAGGACCCCTGGAGTCAGTGTTTAAGTATAGTCTTAAAACAGGCTTTGTGTCCCATGAATGTAGGAATGTGCTGGTCATCCACTTTATAAGGGAGGACCATCAGAAACTACATATTTTTTTTCTGACTAGTCTTACTTGCAAAGCCATGGAAAGGATTATCATGGAAATTATAAAAAAGGACATGAGACCTCCAGATATTGGATCTGGTCACTAAGACAATGGATGAGGGGAATAATGTGCATACTGTTTACCTATATCTGACTAAAGCATTTGATACAACACCCCATTTGACATTGTAAACAAACTTACCAAACTAGGTATACATTCCTTTTATAACACACTGGATAGCTAGCTGGCTCAGTGTTAAGACCCAGGAGGTTAGAACCAATGAGGCCACCTCCACAAAGAGCCTGGTCACCAGTGCAGCCCCCCATGGCTCTGTGATAGGCCCACTCTTCTTTTGCATCTACTTATCAGATGTCAAATCCAATGTCATATGCTTCTGGCTAACTAAGTTCACAGATGATTGCAAACTGGGAGCAATAATTGAATCCCCCCAAGATGAGAACATCCTTCAGGAAAGTCTACCACAGAAAAATACTTGGTGCCAAAGCCATGGCTTAAAACTCAAAATCAAGAAATGCATTATAGTGCCTTTTGGAAAGGTGGCCACTCTGTGTAGCTACATCATCAATAAAGCATCCCTAAAAGTCAGTTTATTAGTCAGGGATCTGGGAGCTCATGTAGATAGTAACCTAACCTTTGACAAACATTGTAGTGAAAAAATCCTTCTACATTGGTCAACTGATAAGCAAGTACATGGCATCTAGGTCCTGAGAGGTCATCATACCACTGCACTCAGCTCATGTCAGATCCATCATAGTGTATAATGCCTCCTTTGGTATGTAGCTGACCAGACGCACACAGCAACTGGAACATCCACAAATATCCCTTATCAAAAGAATACAGGGAGTAAATACAATGTCCTACACTTATTTCCTCAAAGCCCTGTCTCTTTAATCTGGGCCTACATTATAATCTCGAAGTTTTAAAACTTCAAATCACTAAAGATCGAACTTTAGTGATCAAAGTCTTAAACCATTGAAACAAAAAAAAAAATACTAAATTAAAAAAAAAACTAAATAGTGTGTAGGCAAGCCCCCCCGCACCCCCCACCCCCACCCCTACTTAAATATACCAACTCCAAGAACACACTACATTGAAGTAAAAGGAAATCTCCCCCTACCGATATAATCCGTTTAAACATTTGATGTAGTGCGCTTTCGGTATTCTTGTGTCGACAACATCATATTTGATATTGTCAGACTTTGAGATTTTAATATAGACCCCTTTAATCTGTATCATATAACCTTATAAGAGGTGATCTTTGCCTACTATACAAGGCATCCCTGGACCCTGTTTTGATGAACCTTTTGCATATCCACAAAACAAACAGCATCAGAACTACAGGATTAAAAGACCTACATTTTGCTTGCAAGATAAACAGGACAGGTCAGAGAGACCGATATATTTCACTTTCTCCTGAATAAGCCCCCCATCCATTTAAAGAAAAGTTCCTCTGCATTCCTATTTAAGCAGAACTTGGACCAATGGATGGATAATCAGAAATTCCCCCTTGGTCTGGTGCTTATATCTCTGATGGACAAAGGCAGTCAGATCACACCCTTTATAAATGAAATTTGTGGGTGACATTTGGGTTGCACAGCTAGGCTTATAAGGGCCCTAGTGGTCATTAGTCTATAAGCCTATGTGGTATGAAATGCCCTGGAAAGGGCAAAGTATGTATGTGGGCAGCTTGTCCTCATTCATCAGCTTGTGTATCTCTCAAAGAAATTTACAAGATTCATTACACAGAATCTGCCGTTGACAAAGCAAAACTGCTGAAGGCTGGGTCTGCTAAGATTTTTGATATCATTGTTAATTAGGTCTTTAATGATGTGTTCTATGATTTTGCAGATTACTGTAATTCTTAGGTTCTGAGGATGGGTCACCTTTGTGGAGTAATATTACAACAGCTGTGTGCCACTCCTATCGGGCGGCAAGCCAGTTGATAGACTCGGGTTAAAGAGTTGGTCCTCCAGTGCCTGTTTAGTGCTATTAATTTGATAATCTGGTGTGTTGCCAGGCCCCATGGATGAGATAGCCTTGGTTTTGGAGTGTACCTTTACTTCATGCTCCCTTATGATGTTTGGTGACATAATTCCATCAGGGATAGGTGAGTTTGGAATAGATGGCTTAGGGTTGACTTTGTCACTAGATTTATTTGACAAGTATGTTAGTAATATCCACTGGATCTAAGTAATGGGTACCATTATGAAAAAGCTCTGAAGAATCTTGAATATTATTTCTCATTTTTCTGACATAATATTTTGCAGTTGCCTTTGGCATCTGTGACTAGAATGAGTTTGTGAGATGCTTTTGTTTTTCTTATGTTCCTTTGTAACTTCTTATCTGTTTGCTGCTCCCCTTGCATTGAGTAATTTGTTCTACTATATAGACCTAGGATTTTTTTCCTATTATTACATAATTTATTAATGTTAGAGGACCACTATTCAGGCTTGCTTTTAAACATTGGCTTGCATTTGATGAGGACTGCCAGTCTGATAAATTTGTCGAGATGTAAGTAGAAAATTTCTACATAACTGTTAGCATTATCATTATGGGTATAATTATTATACTCTAGTCTTCATCACAAAATTTTGTATGTTTAAACTCCATGAATTCAGAGATATTTGTTTACCTTAGTTTGGAGGTTTAGCTAGAGAATATTATTCATTTGTGGTCTGACTTGACCAATGAGGAGGATGCCTTGCAGATAGTAAATACAGAAGTTAAGTTTGTTATGACCAATTCAAGTATGTTTGCATCACTAGTAGGTACATTTACAACCTGGTGCAGTAGGTACATTTACAACCTGGTGCAGTAGGTACATTTACAACCTGGTGCAGTAGGTACATTTACAACCTGGTGCAGTAGTTCATGTTTAGAAAATCTAAGAATTTTTGTACATATCCTGTGTTGGCAGTGTTAGTCCCCAGTTAATGATTGGGTAGTTAAAGTCACCTAGGATAGCATTATTTCAACTTATGGTGAGTTCATCAAGAATGTTTCTGAATGTTGTGTGAGTTCTTTTTTTCTAGAGACATGGAGGAAGTTCTCTATTCTGCAATATTGTGATAGTTAATCCTGTTTAGTGTGATTTGAATATTTGTACACTCCACTTGAGGGTTTCTAGGTATTTGCCCTGAGGAAATGCCACCACATTTTCCACCAGGTCAAAACAAGTGGTAAAAACAAACAAAACCCGGTTATTGAGGAGGTGCTTTCTGGACTCTTAAACCTGGTCTCTGTAACAGCACAAACATTGATGTGCTACAAATATAGGACAGCTTCAAGGTCCAGCAGGACAAATATTGGTTAGGATATTTTGAGAACAGCCTGAAAAAACACCACATGAACTAGTGAATGGTATTCTGGCAAAACTGGGTGGGCATTGTTGCCTGTGCTTGAAGTACTGATATGTGTGTATGTAAGGATGGAAATATACTTATAACAAATAAGAAACTAGAAGAGTCTCATAATTTAAAGTCTATGGACTGTATAAACATGCTTGGAAGGAGCTAATAATAAGAATAAGCATTACAGCTTGTGATCTCCCGAATAACTAAGCAACAGCCAAAAAAAAAAAATAAAACTACACACAATATTTATGTAATGTATGATTTTAGTAAATCTTGACATAAAATATATAATCATCATATAAGATGAAGCAGTCTGTTGAATTTAGATATTAAAGACAGGTTTTAATAACATGGGCTTGTGTATAATAACACTACTGTCTTAACCTGTCATAGGTTCATAGGTTCATAGGTAGGTACTAGGCTATTGGCCCAAGGGCCTAAGTAAGCCTAGCCAACAAGGTTCCCTGGCTTATGCCACCCAAGAAAGTTAATTTCCTGTGCTCCTGTTGAGCAGAGCCACAGAAGTGATCCCCAGGATGTATTTCCTATTTCCCATCCACTCATCAAGATTTTTCTTGAAGAGTCCTAATGAGGAACTTTGCTTGACATAGATGGGTAGCTTGTTCCAAAGTATACAAAGTTTCTTGGACAGGAATATATCCCTTCAGCATGTCCTGTTTATTGTGGTGACAAGGTTTAGGTCCCTAGAGCGTGTAGCTCGGAGGGATTGGGATTTCTTTAGGTGTAGCATGTCCAACAGCTCTGGGTTTTACATAGCTTTATATGTTAGGCATAGATCTCCTCGGAGTAGGCAATATGCTACAGAGTAATGCTGAATTTTTTGAGATGGTCAGTGTAGGGCATCTGTTTCAGGCCAGTAATCCTCTTTGTGAGGTACTTCTGTGGCCTTTCTAGCTGCTGCAGATATATTGTGAGGTACATTCCTAAAGGGGCGTTGCACTCTATAATGGGTCTAATGAGTGCCAAGTAGAGGCGAACAATGACCTCTTTTTTCCTGGATGAGAACCCTTTTGTGATAAGGTGTGCCACATAGAAGGATTTCTTGACTACTGTGGTGATGTGATTATCAAAAGAGAGACTACTGTCCACCTGGGTCCCAAGGTCTCTTATCACACATTAGGTGTTAAGTAGACTGCCATTTATGTGGTAGTTCATGGGTACAGAGTTTTTACCAAAGGGGATGACAATGCACTTTTTGGCATTGAGCTTGAGGCCATGCCTCTGACACCAGGCATCTGTCTCAGTGAGGCCCTTCCATAGGATGTCCACATCATTTGGAGACTCGACTATGGCTCCTAGTTTGCAGTCATAAATGACATACACTACATTGAACATCAAGGGGAAGCATGATGGTTTTCTTATATAAGTAAATATGTATAACAAGTCATGTAATTGCTTTAACTTGAATTGTAGTTTTTGTAACCGATCTTTACCATATATAATACTTAAGTGGTTACCAAGGTAACTAATGCTTTATACATGACATCAAACTGACAAAGTTATTCAAGAGAAACAATAGAAGCCTGAACTTGAAATGCCACAGAATGTAGCAATCGTATTCTGAACAAATAGTATTAAATTGACAATAGACACTCAGTTTAATAACATGGGCTTGTGTATAATAACGCTACTGTTTTAACTTGTCATAAATGACATACACTATATTGAACATCAAGGGGAAACATGATGATTTTCTCATATATGCAAATGTGCATAACAAGTCATATAATTGCTTTAACTTGAATTGTGGTTTTGTAACCCATCTTGACCATACATAATACTTAAGCTGTTACCAAGGTAACTAATGTTTTATACATGACATCAAACTGGCAAAGTTGTTTAAGGGAAAAAATAGAAGCCTGAACTAGGAATGTCACAAAATGTAACAATCACATTCTGAACAAATAGTATTAAATTAACAATAATCACTCAGTTTAACCTTTTCTGATTATACAAAATAGAATGTTGCCATTTAATCTAAAAACTTTCAGTATATGCCATAAAATGGCAATTTATAAATATGGAAAGGAAATATGTAATAATTAATCACAATAAGTGAATGTTTTTGTTTTTAACCTATAATTTCACTCATTATGTGTAGGAAATGGGGGAAGAGGGATGCACTAATTTAAATGCACTAACTCTCATCAGTGTTCACATAAAACAAACTTGATGCTTTAAGTAAGTTAGCAACAAAGTGATTGCTTAAATGCTGGCAATGAAATATAACTTCTGATATATCCAGTAAAATACAATGTATTATAAACATTAGGTATAAATATTATTACCATCTATTTATATTAAGTAATAAGTTTTGAAAGACTTCATCAATAAGGGTGACCATGCTAAATAACTGTGTGCTATAGTCTTTTACTGAGGTTTTACATATGATACATCCTACTTTACTATGAATGAATTGCTTGTCATCTGTCTTTCATGTAAATATTAATTGCTTATACAATAAGTAGATATTTATATTGTATTATAATTCAGTCTAATTTACAGTAGTACTATATCTGTTCAAAATGCTATAAATATTGTTATTCCTATTACAAATATTCTCCATATGATAATTCAATTTATGGAGTTTAGATGTTCTGGATTGTCAAAGTATTAGTGATAATTTTATGAACTTAGGTTTATCCATCAGATTAGGAATGATTTTCATTCCGTGGCTAGTGTGGATCTTAGTTTTGTTAACATTTATTAATTTAAATTTGTTATTTCACAAAAACATTTTTAGTATGTCTGACCAAAACATTACTTTATTGGTAAACACTCAAAGTATAAAACTGATAATTTCCTTTAAAAGCTGAAACATATATTTTATAGTCATCAGAGGAAAATGTTTAATAGTCACAATAAAACAAAAAATACATAGTCTAAATAACCTGATATGGATTTAACTTTATTATCTTTAAATACCAATGGCTTAAACAATCCTAGCAAGAGATCAAATCTACTGAAATATTTAAAACTGTACAAAGCACAAATTGTCTTCCTTCAAGAAACTCATTTCAAAACAAATGACAATTACAAATGGAATCATAAGGAATATATGATATTGGTGCAATCCACTTATAAGACAAAGACAAAAGGGGTAACAAGTTTATGGAAAACAAATGTGAACCCATAAATCATTTATAAGTATGATGATAAAGAAGGCCTTATGTCATTAGTACTAGTTCAATATAATATCAGGATATGGACCCTAGCCAATCTATACTGGTTCCCAGGCATTAAAACTGTTAAAACACTTGGATTTCATTTCCAGTAATTATAAAGGCAGCCTAATATTAGGAGGAGATTTTAACTGTATATGTGATATTTCTGAAACTACAAATAAAAGACCGCTGCATACATCTGCTGTATCAAAAGCTTTAAACAAGTGGGTAGAATCATTTCATCTTGCAGATACTTTCAAATTTAAAGAAGATAAATCTTTGTTGTTTTCCCATCAAGATCACAGATTTGCTACCAAACTAGAATCGATAAAATATTTCCTGCCCATGACTTACATTCTAAAATCATTCATTTCTCAATCACTCCCTGCCCCTTTTCAGACCACAATTCATTGATACTAAAACTTCAAAATGGGTACAAACCATTAATCTTTAACTCCAGAATTCCAGCATATATAACTAAAATTAAAGAGTTCAAACCCTGGTTATTATCTGAATTACAGTTCTTAGATATTAATTACAGCACAGAGATAAATAAAATAACAATATGGGATTCATTTAAAGCTTACATATATGGTACAATCCTAACTTTGTATAAAAAAAAATCAGAGACTGGGATTCTGAATTATTAGATCTACAATCCAAACTTTGTCAGTAAAAGCTGAAAAAAATCTAAATCATTTGGAGATGAAAAAGGAAGTAGAAGTACTAAACAATAAATACAACAAAATTCTAGCACATAAAACTAGTTTAGCTTTAGAAAAACTAAAAATGAATACCTTGGCCACTTCTCCCAAATATCTACATACTTTATCCACAAGAATCAAAATACAATCAAAAGCTAATAACATTAAAAGTATCTTCCATGAAAAGAAATGGAAAAATGTCTCAGATAAAGGTGACATTCTTGATGCCTATAGAAATCACTATATGGAACATTTCCAAAAAGAAAATATACATATCAATCAATTAAATCTAGATGAAAAATGTTCTAATATAAAAAAAAATCCAGAAAAATTAAAACTAGATCTGCAAGCAACCATATCCTACAAAGAAATTACAGATACAATAAAAGAGGGTAAAAATAATAAAGCTCCATGTATAGATGGCATAATTGTGGAAATATAGAAACTTTTTCTTTCAAAGATACTATCCCTCTTCCATAAAACTCTATTAGAACTTCAGTCACAAGCTTTAATATCACCTTCTTGTAGATATTTCTTAATCACAATAAAATAATCAACTCGGTAGAAAATGAAAATAAATTTAATAAGGCACCTTTCATTCATACCATATAACGAACTTCATCAGATAAAACACATGGAAAAATAATTAATTTATATAACAAAAAAGTCCACATCACATGACCATTTAAACCCTCCAATTCTAATTCAAACAAAATATTATGTATTTAAAAGGTTATTGAATTTTAATTGCTAAGGGCAGTGGTAGGGTATATACAGTAGAATATGAATTATGTAAACATTTTATATAAATTAAAATTTTTAATAATTTTTATAAAGTTTATATAATATAATAATTATTTATATTATATAGTATTTTATATGAAGAATGTGGTTTTATATGATGTGATGCATAGGTTATGTATTTATGATTGTTAATTGTAAATTAATGACAACTTATTTTATTTTGTTTGAATTAGAATTGGAGGGTTTGAATAGTCATGTGACGTGGACTTTGTTATATAAATGAATTATTTTTCCATTTGTTTTATCTAATGAAGTTCGTTATATGGTATGAATGAAAGTTGCCTTATTAAATTTATTTTCATTTTCTACCGAGTTGATTATTTTATTGTTTTCCGGTTCTGGACTGCCGTGACATATCTTTAATATACTCAGTTTGTGTTTGCATTTATATTTTCTTGTAGATATTTTTTAATCACACCAATCATAAAGGAAAACAAATTCCCAAATCTCTGTACCTCATATAGACCTATATTATTATTAAATCATGACTATAAGATATTTATGACAATATCAACTAACAAAATGAAATACCACCATCCAAAACAATAAATAATGATCAAATTGGATTTATGTATCATAGACACACACATGACAATATTAAAAGGATAATTTCTCTTATAAATTATGTTAATAAAGAAAATAAAGAAACACTCATAATTGGCTTAGATATAGAGAAAGCTTTTGATTCCCAAAATTGGGACTATTTATTCAAAATCCTAATGCTATTTGAATTTCCTGCATCTTTTGTTCTTCCCTTAAAGAATATATATACAAATAATTTAGCTTATGTCAAGTTAGGTCCTTTTACCTTTGAATCTATACATATAACAAAAGGCACTAAACAAGGCTGTCCTATGTCACCGATTCTGTTTGCTCTGGCTATTCAAATATTGGCAGATTCAGTTCATAACAATATAAAAATCAAAGGAATAGATGTTTATGAACAATACAATTCTAAAGTAATGCTATTTGCTGATGACATATTACTAACATTATGTAATACAAAAGAGACATTAGAAGAATTAGATATATTAATTGACAAATTTCTCATAACTTCAGGACTCCATTTCAATAAATCAATATCAAAATTTTTATTTTAAATAAAAAAAAAGAACTGCAGACTAAGGGGATCACATCATAGGGAAACAAGAATCTACCTTAAATATCTAGGAATTGAGTTATGCAAGGATAATAATGAATTAGTCTCAAAAAAACTACAATAATATCATCAACACAATTAAAATCTCTGTGGAAAAATTAAACAAAATAATGTTAACATTTGAAGATAGACTACAGTTAATAAAAATGGTTTCACTGCCCAAGATCCTATATATAGCCTTGGCAATACAACTTTTACCAGAAAGGAATATACTTAAAGCAATATATTCATGCCTAATAAAATGTTTATGGTTTCCCAAAAGAAACAGAATAGCTTTAATACATCATATCAGACCATGGAAACGGGAAGGATTAAACTTTCCTGATATAGAAACATATATAAAAGCATCAATATCTAAAACAATCTCAGACTGGATAAGTCCAAATTACTCTGCAAATTGAAAAGAATTACTAACTGTAATATCAATAAATTAATTTTATTTAGAAAACAAAATTCAAATAACAGATAAAAACAGTTTGCCATGGCACATATTTTGTATTAGTATGCAATATAACATAACTAAACCCACTAAAACTTGTATGATTAATTATTATATTGACTCATTTATGAAAATTATTAATGCAAATATAAATTTAAAAATCTGGTTTGATCTTTTAACACCATTTATAGCCACAAAAAACTTTCCACATAATATATATAGAGAAATTACTAATTCCTGGGAACAGAAAGGATTTGTTTGTTGGCTCCAATGTATCAAAAGAACTAAAAGTTTTAGATATGCAAGTAATAAAAACAACATACAAAATTCCACAACAGGACTGGCTAACTTTACAGAGTATTCTGTCATATTCCGTCGACAAACCAAGGAAATGTAGACAAACTGCAAAAGAGATGAGATGCACAAAACTCATCCATCCGTCGAGAACACCAAAATAAAACTCCAAGTCGCCAAAATGTAAAACGAACAAAATTTATTAGGTTTAAGCTTCTCCCAAGCTTTTCATCAGTTCTAATACAACAACTTCCTCAGAAAACTCCTAAGAGAAATAAAAGCGGAAACAACGTCACTCGATCACTACCCTTTAAATACCCGCACATCTTATCTATAGAAGAATATACAAAATATCATTGAATACATATAAAAACTCCTCAAAAACATTATATTAATCAGAAAAATAACCCACTTGGTTAAAAACATATAAAAATAGTAGATGTTACTTATTTGATGAGCCAGCATGTTGTTAAATTTAATGAATGTAAATGATGGAATTTTAATGTCACATCATGCAATGAATGCAATAAATCAGAATAAAAATAAAAGTGAAAATAAACCATCAGTATCACTGGGTACTTTACTCATCTGATGCTACTACCAACTACAAAACAACTGCTATCGAAAGCTACTGTACAATCAAATAAAAAACTATCCTATTTGTTATTGTATGTATATTTATAATTAAAGCTATTATCTATATTTTACTTGTGTATGTATGCCATAATGAAAATCAATAGGTACAATAGATACTATCTAGTTAAACTCTTAAGTTTCAATATATATGATATAGATAATCTGTCATTGATGCCTGGATAATGGCACACATCCAGTCTAAGTTGCCAAACCAATTCTCTCCCTTCGAGGATTAATGACTCAGCTCCCCCCCGCCATCCGATTAAACTTGGTCGATGGCTAAGAAGGAAAATGAATGTAAAGGATTTTCCTTTACATGCTTTGCTAAAGTGTTTTTACAATGTGGATGTGAAGGCCATTATTTCTATCATACAAAAAAAATGGAGTTTCATTATGCAGTAGGGGTTATTCAGGAAGAACGGTATGGAATACCCCAAAATAGTTTTCAGAAGTGGTCAAAACCTCAAAAACATTCTGGAATCTAAGGCCAAGTCCCTGGAAGTAAGAGCAGGCATGTCTTAATGCAATATGTGCCCTTATTGTAAGCACATATCAGTGGGGTCATCCTTTGTTATAAGGAAGTCTAAATACAGAATACATGGTAGGTTTAATTGTTCTAGTACAGGAGTTGTCTACATAGCTAAGTGATCCCACTGCCCAGTCTTCTGTGTTGGTAAAACTGACAGAAAATTACAGGAGCGTATTTATGAGCATCTATACGCTATTAGGAAGGGTAAAAAATGCTTTAGCAAAGCATGTAAAGGAAAATCCTTTACATTCATTTTCCTTCTTAGCCATCGACCAAGTTCGATCAGATGGCAGGAGGGGAGCTGATTCATTAATCCTCGAAGGGAGAGAATTGGTTTGGCAACTAAGACTGGATGCATGCCATTATCCAGGCATCAATGACAGATTATCTATATCATGTATATTGAAACTTAAGAGTTTAACTAGATAGTATCTATTGTACCTATTGATTTTCATTATGGCATACATGCACAAGTAAAATATAGATAATAGCTTTCATTATAAATATACATACAATAACAAATAGGATAGTTTTTTATTTGATTGTACAGTAGCTTTCAGTAGCAGTTGTTTTGTAGTCGGTAGTAGCATCAGATGAGTAAAGTACCCAGGGATATTGATGGTTTATTTTCACTTTTATTTTTATTCTGATTTATTGCATTCATTGCATGATGTGACATTAAAATTCCATCATTTATATTCATTAAATTTAACAACATGCTGGCTCATCAATTTTTATATGTTTTTAATCAATCGGGTTCTTTTTCTGATTAATATAATACCTTCCTTAGGATTTTTTTCTCATGTAAATATGTATATACTGTGGAATGATCAACCAACTTCATATAAGATCACAACTTCGGTGATAAAGAACACTTTAAATGCATCCTTGTATGTTGATCTTCTATGCTCTATCCATTGATCTCTAGTATTTTCTTTCTTAGGTTTATGTGTGACCTTAGTACCTATTAATATAAACTAATAGTTGTATCTAGTTTAGTCTTATATTAAGTTTTCTTTCCCTAATAGAATACATAATACAAAATCCTAGGCTTGTAATATGTTATAAAGATTTGTAATACACCATTTCTAATGCAAATGTCTTAGTCTTGTTCATCTATTCTTAGATAAATATTTCTTTCCCTACTGAAATATAAAACATATAATCTTAGGCTTGTAATATTTTTTAAAAATTCCTATGTACCAAATTCTACTGTTAATGTCTTTGTCTTGACCTTTTATGTTGTTGTAACTTGTGGAGCTTTTCTCCTTGGGCCTCCACTGAAAATGGATATATATCCAGCTGGACTAGCCCGGTCAGCAAATGTAAAATAAAATAAATAAAATAAAATAATGTTTTTGAGGAGTTTTTATATGTATTCAATGATATTTTGTATATTCTTCTAGAGATAAGATGTGTGGGTATTTAAAGGGTAGTGATCGAGTGACATTGTTTCCACTTTTATTTCTCTTAGGAGTTTTCTAAGGAAGTTGGTGTATTGTAACCGACAAAAAGCTTGGGAGAAGCTTAAACCTAATAAATTTTGTTTGTTTTACATTTTGGAGACTTGGAGTTTTATTTTGGTGTTCTCGAGGGACGGAGGGGTTTTGTGCATCTCATCTCTTTTACAATATTCTGTCATATTCGCAAGATTTAAGTAGAATAATTAACAATTCTTCATTTAAAGAAATACCTACATTTACGAAATACATATATGAAATCATATATAATGACTTTGACATGGAAAACAGTATTTCAAAAATTTACAAAATATTGATAAACTATAAAACAACACCTAAAATCTCATATTGGAAATATATAACAAAAGGACACTCAATACAATTAACTGAAGATATAAAAAAAATATCGTATTATTGATAAAATATACATCCTTTACACAATACTGGAAAGTTTTAATTGGAAATGCTTGCACAGAGCATTCTTAACCCCAGACAGAAACAGTAAAATTAGTTCTTCCATAAAAGGAATATGTTGGAGATGTGAGCAAGTACACATTGCAGATTGGAACCACATTTTCTTTGATTGTGTTAAAATTAAGCCATTTTGGACTGGTATTAATAACTTTCTACAAGCTTTATTTAATGAATCATTTTATTTAACTAAAGCTCTTGTATTATTAAATGTGAATGAAGGTCCTAATTTGAATAGGTCAGATATGTATCTAGTATGGACTATACTTGCAATTTCAAGGAAGTATATAACAAAAAGATGGAATACAAGCACAATACCAACTTTGGAAAACTTCTACAGCCTACTGAAGACCACATCATTATTGGAAATTAAAATTAAAGAACTAATAATTTATCCAAAGCCATTTATCAACAACCCTTGGGGAAAAGTCTTATCATTAATTGACACTATACAATAATTGATCAGACACTCTGATAATGGATTGGACATACTTATAAAGTAACTGTATACATTAAGATCTGTTATAGTGTCAGGCTAATGTAAATAGTGCACATAGTTATTTAAGATGTTATGTATAAATACTATGGAATTTATTAAAATGTATCTGAAAAATAAAAATAAATTTTGAGAAAAAAAAATAATCAAAAACTTGGGAGATTCCATAAAAATGAACTGCAAACACTGGGAATACAGAACCTGGTGTTAAAAAGAGATAATTAGTAGGGCATATAAAATATTGCAGGATAACTACAAGAATCAATCAGGGGAGTTTAGAAAGGCTTGGGAAGAGAGAATGGATAAGCAATTCACAAAGAAGCAATGGGAGGATATATGCATGGCTTCCAAAATATGCAACAAAGTTTAGTATTTTTGCTTGGAAGTGGTTACATAGCTATTTTTATACCTTAAGCAGACTCCAAAGAAATATTTCTCCGGTAGTCTGCAAATGTTGGAGGTGTGATAGGGAGGAAAGAGATAACTGAGAACATACTTTTTGGGAGTTGGGTGAGTCAGCAGATTTTAAAAATTCCATGCAGACTACTCTGTCAAAAATACTGGATGAGTAAATTGGTATAACTAAGGAAATTATTTTTTGAGCTGTGATACAGGATCTGAATTGTCTAGACATAGTAGGGCCCTACTGAGTTTAATTCTGGTGGCTGCCAAAAAGCAATTAGTAGAAAACGGAAATCAAAATCTGTACTATAAGTAGTGAATATAAAAAGATAAAATAACTGCAAGTGGGATCTTTAGGAAAGGGTAAGAGCAAATTACACAGAAAAAATGGGACTGTGGGAACAATACATGCAGAATAACGTTTTGGAGGAGGAATGCGGTTTAAAGGAAGGCAGAAATTGAATGAGTTATATAATTTTCAGTTGACATTGAATGTATAGAAGATGATATGTCATGTATAATGTTTGCTACTGAAAACAATTCAGTATGGTTTGTTTTCATTTATATAAATGTATGGGTGCCTATGGAATAAGTACTAATTCAGTAATTTTTTTTTTTTTTAATAAAAAAGATACACCAAGGATAGCACTTTTAAAGGGAGGAATGTTTATCTGGAAAAAATGTAAATTAACCAAAATGGGAGCTGCATTCTGCATGATACCTTAAAACCATTGAAATCAATTGAAGTAGTAGACAGAAAAAAAACTATCTGATTAATACAAATTTAATTGCATAACTATTATAGACAGAAAATAAATGGAAGTTTATATTTAGCTGAGGGGGAGGGACATTTTTCTGAATGCTATCTAATGCTAGTTCCTATCTTCAAACCACAGATTTTGTTATGTTGCTTTTAATAAAGGTACTATGACACTGGGGGAGGGGAGGGATAAAAAAGAAGTACATGAATGGTGAATAAAAAAGGAAACTAATATACCATGTAATGGAAAACAATAGGCATTATCGTATAAAGTTAGTTCTGCTAACACATGCACTAGACCTATGAATGTGAACAAAGGTAAGGAGACAAGTATGCTTACTGAAAGTAGGTAAGAAAGCAAGAGTCACAAAAATAGCACTAGAAACATTAACTGACATAACTGACATAACCTGTTTAACTGCAGAGAAGTGTATGTATAGGCAATGAACTCTGGTAAAAGTTAAAATTCAAAAGATACACAATGGAAGATATGTTATAATCAATGAGATTAGCAACTACCAGTGAGAAAGTTACTTGTGCCTGTTACCAAGCATCAGAAAGAAACATTCTCAGGCTATAGACTGAACTATCTGCAGTGCTGATGGACTGCAACTTGCCTTCTTCGCAAGCTGTGTTTGACTGAAAGAGAGTAGAGTCAGAGCATCTGGACAGCTAAGCTTAACATTTGTTAAAAATAGCAACAGCTTTTGCAAATATCTAATGAAAGGTAAATATGTGCACTGACTACATAGGCAGATAAACTGTAGAAGTGAATATGAAAGAATGTAAGCAGTCTGGGAATCTAGTATCACAAGGCTGGAGGGACAGTTTCAGAAATAAAAAGCTGCAGGCAAGTGAAATACACAGACAAATGCTTTATGACAGCTGATGTTCTTCATATTGATCACTGCTGCGGTAGTCTAAGTTGTATGGGTCAAATCTTGCAGAGGATATAACAGCCGACAGCTTCTAAAGTTTCACGGCATCTTCTACATGCCAAAACTATTAGTCAGCTCAAGTTGAGTAAAAAGGTTTTGGTGTCAAGCCCTTCAAAGCTTTTCTGCCACCTAGAAGAGCACTTCTTTGCAGGCTTTTAAGGATCAACAGTTGGCTAATGCTGTTCCATTGCTGGGCAGATAAGTTTCCTTTGGAGAAAAAACTCCAAATTACTTTTAAAGTTGTTTAAATTAACATTTTGTAAAAAAAAATGTTTTTAAGCTAGGAAAATATTTTTCTTGACTGTCTTGTCACTTTTAGTAACTTTAAACTGGGAGCACATTTGTTTTACCTTTCCTGTAAATATTGTTTAAACTACTTTTTCTGTGGAGCATTTATTTGACATTTGGGGCTGAAGAAAGGGTTTACAATGCTTTTTATTGTTTTTTGTATGGGAAAAAGTTACTTATTTGCTACTTTCCTGTTTTACTATCTATCGCTGCTAAGCTTCTCCAGGACACAAGCAACTTTTTCAGCTTGACCATAGAATACTCATCAATCACTTGGTCAGATCTTCGTCCATTCACAAAATGAAAAAAAAAATAATTAAGCAGCCTTTATCATCACAGCAGGCCGGTAATTTGTCACATCCACAGCTGGGTGACTCTGCTGTGACCAAAACTGGTATCTCAGACCACTCATCCTTTTCTTTGGACCCTTCTGGTGCTGTCTATACAGCCAACAGGGACCAGGGGATAGCCACATCCTCTACACATAAAAAAATACAAAACCTAAAACCTACCTGACTGTTGCAAGGGGAGATTTTCCTTTACTGCACTGTAGTGCAATCTCAGAGTTGGTATATTTAAAGAGCAGGGGGTGCAGGGGGGCTTGCCCCCCTGCTTGCAATATTTTGTTCTTTGCTTTTTGTTTTTAGTTTTTTTTTTTTTTTACCGTTATCGAAGTTCTGACACTTTGATCATAAGGGTTCGACCTTATGGTGTTCGAAGTTTCAGAACTTCGATAACGTAATAGGAACCTGATGGCAGAAGGAGCAAGGAATGTGTCCAAATGTTGAGCCCATCCCTAAGAAAGCTATTTCTGGCAATATAGACGTATGTCTGTTTGTCCTAGATTTCCTGCCAAAAACCGACAGAAAACTAAACATATAGCTTCTGCACAAGATTAATTTACTTGGTATGGCTCAGGGTTTTGTGCAGGCTATTGACTCTTCTTGTAAGATGGTTTCCTGTAAAAGAAAAAAAAGGATTCCTCTTTTCCTGAAGAGATTCCATATTTCAAATCTTGAGGGAGGACATAAAGGGGCAGATGCTGTCATTTCTCTTCAGGTTCCTGATTCAGATTCTGAAGAAGGTGTAGTATACAGTCTCTGTGAGGGATTCTCTTTCCTTGAGAATATTTCCAGGATGAACCATTGTTTTCAGTGGCAGAACACTGAGTCTCATAAATCCTTTAGAAAATATTATGATATGCTTCAACTGGAATTAACAGAGCCCTCACCCATACCTCCTTTGCTGTCAGCACTGGAGGATATGTGCATCACAGTCTGTGGTTCCCCTGATAGCCAGCCTGCTGCTCTATATTTAGTCAGTGCAGCTGCTGCCAAGCATTTTGTTTATTCTCATACTTTTCCTTCTGACAAGGATGGTAAAAATATTGATAAGTTTGTGGAAGAAGTGCATGCTTCTGCAAGTATAATTTTTAGAATTCTGAATTTTTATGCTCGAATGTTAAAGTTTATAGTGACTAATTGTGAATGCATGAGGAATGTTTTGGCTGTTTCAAGTTTGCTTGTGACAAGTTTCTCTTGTGAGGAGAAATTTGTGTAGTTTAATTTCTTTTTCTCACATCACTACTCACTGTTTGAAGTGCATGTATGACTCTATAGATACTGCTTCCAGTGTGGTTGCCAGTAATGGTTTGAGGAGGTTTGCCTGCCTGCCTGCCTGCCTGCCTGCATTATCAGAATCACCCAGAGGATGTCACACATAAAATTTTGAATTCACCTTTGGACAGAGATTTAGTTTATGGACCCTCTGCTGCAGAGATAACAAAAACTGTGTTGTGAGAGGTAAGCTGACTTAGGGAATCTCTCAGCAGAATCCTGGTAATCAGACATTCAAAAAGCAATGACAGTGTTGTTACATATGGAAAGTAGGAACCCCCTAGAACAGGGATTGGCAACCTATGGCATGCATGCCTAGCATGGCACGTGGAATGATTTTCAGTGGCATGCTGGTTGAATTGAAATACAGTAATTATGATCTCATAAACAATTGAATTCAGAGAGAGAGAGAGAGAGAGTCAGTGAATGCACGTATGCAAGCTGAAGAGACTGTGTGTGTGTGTGTGTGTGTGTGTGAGCAATCAGAGAGAGAGAGAGAGAGTGAGTGAGTGAATGCATAAATGAAAGCAGAAGCAACTGTGTGTGAGAGATCGGAGATAGAGAGGGTGGGTAAATGTATGTATGAAAGCTGAAGAGACTGTGTGTAAGTGATCAAAGAGAGAGAGTGAGTGAGTGAATGCATGTACGAAAGCTTAAGAGACTGTGTGTGAGCAATCGGAGAGAGAGAGAGAGAGTGAATGCATGTATAAAAGCAGAAGTGACTGTGTGTGAGATCAGAGAGAGAGAGAATAGGTGAGTGAATGCATGTATGAAAAATCAGAGAGAGTGAGTGAATGCATGTGTGAAAGTAAAAGTGCATGTCCGTGAGAGATCAGAGAGAGAGAGACAGTTAGTGAATGAATGTATGAAAACTGAAGAGACTGTGTCTGTGAGAGATTAGAGAGGGTAAGTGAATGTATTTATGAAAGTGGAAGTGACTGTGTGTGAGAGAGATCACAGAGAGACAGTGATTGTAACATCTACCAGTAGCAGCTAAAGATTATTCTGCTCAACATTAATTTAATCTCTTTATAAAAGCAGTAAATATGTTTTTGATTAGCTGCTAATCAAAACCATACTTACTGCTTTTTATAAAGAAATAAAATTAATGTCAAACAGAATTGAGTTCAGCCTATTGGTCCAGCCCTCCAAAACAGTCCAAGTTTCTCATGTAGCTCCTTATGAAAATGAATTGCCCACTGTGAAGATAGGTGAAGGCTGCCAGCCTAGCCAGATAGAATTTTGTAGATAATTCTGTCATTTGTAAATATTAATGTAAACCACAGGCTTGTTCTCTTAAATGTGAAAAGAGTGCATTGGATATTGAACTGCAAAAATGTAACAACAGTGCACTCTGCTGTAAGAAAGCTAAGTCAAGCATTTCATGACTGTCTTTGATGTCAAAATTCAGAGCCGATATGTCTAGAGAGAGCATCCTGCCTATTGTTTTAAGACCAGAGTTAATGGCTAGAATTTGCATGTATAAATGTCCTTTATTGCTCTGGTTTCTGACCAGGTGTAAAGAAGGTAAATGTAGTTTCAGTTAGCCTGGGAAAACCAGAGAAGTGTGAAGAATGATGTCATGTGAAGCAGCTCTGTGTTATCAATTTAAAGAGAGAGAATCAGAGAGCTCAGAGCATTTTGTCTTAAGAACATCCATCACCAGCACTGTTTTGCTCTATATGTAAGTTATTTAGAATTGTATTTTCTCTTAGATATAGTTCATAGGTTCATAGAATCATAGGTAGGTACTAGGCTATTGGCCCTAAGGCCTATATAAGCCTAGCCAAAAGGTACCCTGGCTTTCGCCACCCAGGAAAATTATTTCCCTGTGCCACTGTCAAGCAAAGCCACAGAAGTGATCCCTGGGGTGAATTTCCTATCTCCCTAAGAAATAGGAAGATTAGACTAGTTTATTTTACTGTGATGTCAGAACTTTTGCTACTATATTATTTTAAGTATTTCTCTGTGATATCTGAACTCTTAACTAGCACTGTGTAGTAAGAAGTATTGTCTTGTATTTTTATTATTTATTATTAAATATTTTTAAACCTTTCAACCGTGGCTGTTTTGTGTAGAGATAATTTAAGCTCTAAGAGTACATTGCATGTACATAGTGATGCTGTACCAAATCACTCCAAATAAGTCTTAACTGTTAGGTCACACTTACCATTTGGATAATAACATTGCACAGTAATAACTGGACATCCTTTTAAGGGCCTTTGAGTAGCTGATAAATATTAGTGGGTGGGGGCAGTGATTTCTACTGTATAGTCTGCATAAAAGGGGCACAGCTGGAGAACCTGTGCCAGCCTTCCCAGGAGTAGCTGTGTGGTTGTATAAACTCTTATTTCAGTGTGTGTGTGTGTGTGTGTGTGTGTGTGTGTGTGTGTGTGTGTGTGTGTGCACGTGTGAGCTACTTGTTCAGGGACATGAAGGACTGGTTGGACAGAGAGGGTGCCGGAGGTTTTAGCTTGCCCACTAGGCTGTGATGTGGACCCTATAACTGTGCCAGAGAGGGGTCTTATTGGGGGCCAGGAGAGAAAGAGAGAAAACAGCCCCAGACTGACTCTGATCTCTGTGTGCTCTTAAGGGAAATTGTACTTTACTGTGTGCATTTATTATCCTTTCCCTATATGGATGCCTCTCACTGGTATTAATGGTCAGGATTGAGGCTCCTTGATTGCTGGGCCAGTGCACGGGCATCGCATATTAATTGCTGGGCAGTGGTGGGATATCCACACCACATATTAATTGGTTGGCAAATACTAATTGGCTTGCAGTGGTGTGGGTAGCATGAATTCCTGTAGCTTGTGTACAGTCATCACTGAAGTGTTTTGTACTCTAAATCAGCCACGCAGTGAATGCTCAGAGTTCAGATCACAATTGTTTTATTTCTTTTGTTAGCTTAGTTAGTCAGGGAGAGCAGGCAGAATATCAGCAGAGGAGTATGGAAAGCTGACAAGGAGCCAGTTGGCTGAGATGTGCCAGGCTAGGGAACAGGTGCATGGAAACCTGACTAAGGTAAACATGATTTCAGCTTTGGTCACAACTGCATCAGGAAACAGCAACCAGGACGATGATCAGACTGGCAGTGGATATGTACCACCCTCAGAGAATGGACAGGTCAACCTTTCTGCAGAGGACTTAAAAATCCATCTGGAGCTAAAGAGATTTGAGTTGGAGGCCAGGCGTTTGGAAATGAAGCAGCTGAGAGACTGAGACATCTGTAGGCAGAGGAGAATGAGAAACTGCTGTGCCTGGAAGCTGAGGAAAAGTAGAGGCAGGGGCAGCATGAGAAGAAGACGCTGACTCTTTGCCAGAGTCATGGAGGTAATGAAGAAGGGAGTAACTGGACCCCAGAAGCACAAAAGGTCAGTAAATTCCTTCCGCAGTTTAAAGAGGGGGATAATTTTGATAGTTTCATTCATATGTTTGAGAGGGTATGTAAACAGTATGATGTTGGCCAAAGGCTCTGGGTAGAGTTCCTGACCCCCTTACTCCATGGTAAAGCTGTAACTGTGTTGTCTAAACTTGCTGATTGAGAATATTTTGATTATACTGCTGTTAAAAATCACTTGTTAGAATGTTTTAAGCTAACACCTGAAACATATAGGAAAAACTTTTGTGAGTATAGACACAAAGCAGATGAAAGTTTGTGTGAATATGCCGCTGAACTGAGCACTTATTTTCATAGGTGGGTGAGTGGATGTCAGGTAACCACTTTTGAAGGGCTGGCAGACCTTTTGGTGAAGGAACAAGTCCTTAGCACTTTGTCTGAGGACATGAGGATCTGGGTAGCTGATAGACAATGTGCTACTTCAGATGAGTTAGGGAAGAAGGGAGACCTATACCTAGCAAGCAGGGCATCTCTGCATAGGAAAGGGGCTCCCAGTATTGCTCATGGGTCTAAAGGAACCCATGGTGGGCAGCACAAACTTCCCCAACAGAATCTGCCAGTAGCAGGGGAAGCCTCTAGCCCAGGTACACATCCAGGGCCTAGGGTTAAATGCTTTGAATGCAACCAGTGGGGCCATGTGGCATACAGATGTCCATGTTGGTAAGGTGGGGAACAAAAGGTGAGAGAGCCAGTAAGTGGGGAAGACAAAATGCCAATAGTAGGTTGTCTTGAGACAACAAGAGTACCAAACTACCATACTGTAGATGCCCTGATAGGGAAGGATTTGGATGAGGCAGTACCATGTGCTTATGCCGTTACACTCAGTCAGGCTGGGAGACAAGCATGTGGGTCTGGTAGCCTGGGGGAGACCCAGACAGACTGCATATTTGCAGCCAGAATTGGTGAGGTGGTTACTTCTGGGAGGGAGCTACTCTGTAGCAGTGAAATTGAAGGTGAGCCACAGCTGCTTGTGGGTACTGATGTTTCCTTGGACAGAGTGACTGCAAAGGTAGAAGTGAGTAGTACCAGGCTCACAGTGAGGCACCACTGGCAGAGGATGCCAGACTTCCTGTGGAAGGGGAGGTTGGAAGGGTTACAAAGAGAGAGTTGAGACAGGCTCAGCTCTCAGAACCTACATGGCAAGGCCTGAGGCAGGTAGCTAGGGAGGTGCCTGATTCTCAAGGGAAGGGGGAATCTATATACTGGGACAAAGGGTTAATGTATAGAGAGTGGACCTCTGAGGGAGGGCTAGAAGGTGAGAGGGTACAGCAGTTAGTAGTGCCTAGAGCCTACCATCTGGCACTTCTAGCCATAGCCAATGATATTCCCTTTGCACATCATATGGGCATAAAACGTACAAAGAGACATATTATGTAGAACTTCTATTTGCCTGGAATTTCCAGAGATGCAACAGGGTACTGCAGGACCTGGGAGTAGTGTAAAAAGGTAGGCAAGGCAGGAGACAAGGTGAGAGCTCCTTTGATGGCTTTGCCTGTGATTGAAGAGCCATTTCAGAGGGTAGCTATGGATATTGTGGGGCCTCTGAGTACCCCAAGTTCCACAGGGAAAAAGTATATCCTAGTGGTAGTGGATTATGCTACACAATAACCTGAGGCAGTGACTCTGTCCTTCACTGAGGCAGAAAAAGTGGCAAATGCTTTGTTAGAGATTTTCAGCAGGGTAGGTTTCCCAAAAGAAATACTGACTGACAGAGGTGCCAATTTTATGTCAGTATTGTGGGGTGAAGCACATGAAGACCACCCTCTACCATCCCCAGACTAATTGTCTTGTTGAGATATTAAACTCTGCAATCAAGTCCATGCTACGGACATTTGCAGACCAGTTTAAAAGGGAGTGGGACAAATATTTGCCCCATCTGTTGTTTGCTTACAGAGAGGTTCCCCAGGAATCCACAGGTTTTTCACCCTTTGAGTTGTTGTGCGGGCGTAGAGTGAGGGGACCTCTAGATTTAAATCTAGATGAGTGGGAAGGTGAGTGTGAACCTCACAAGGAGTCTGTTGTGGCATATGTCCTAAACCTCAGGAAAAGGCTCAGGAAACTCATGGGCTTGGCCCAGCAGAACCTGGCAGAAACTCAACAACAGAAAAAGGTGTGGTATGACAGAAATGCTCGAGCTAAAGAGTATGCTGTAGGGCAGCAGGTAATGGTTCTCATTCCTGTCAGACACAACAAGTTGCAAGCAGCTTGAGGGACCCTACAAGGTGGTAAGAAAGGTAAGTTATGTTAACTACATGGTGTAACCCCTAGGCAGAAGGCAGGGGCACAAATTGTACCATGTTAACATGATGAAACCTTACCATGATAGGGAGGCCCTTGTGCTGAGCATTTGCAGTGGATTGCAGGAGGAGTCTCAGGGAGATCTGGTGACTGATCCCCTTAGAGAGGCTCGGACTGACACCTCAGTGGAAGGGGGTAGCAATGTCCCAGCAGCTATCTAATACCCAAGTCCGAGAAATCCATGCAGTGTTACAGGTGTTTGGGGACAAGTTCACTGGGAGACCAGGGTGCACCCACCTGGTGCAGCATCGGGTGGATACAGGACCTCAAAAGCCTAGTAAGCAGGCCCCTTATAGAGTGCCTGAGAGAGTCAGACTCTGAGGGAGGAGATACAGGAAGTGTTGGAACTAGGAGTAATTCAAGAGTCCAGCAGTCCCTGAGCCTCCCTAATGGTGCTGGTGCCAAAGAAGGATGGCAGCACCAGGTTCTGTGTGGACTACAGGAAATTATATAGTCACACAGAGTCAGATGCTTACCCTATGCCTAGGACAGACGAGGCCCTAGAACAGCTGGGTGGAGCTAAGTATCTTACAACCATTTGTCTTACCAAGGATTACTGGCAGGAGCCCTTGACTCCCAGTGCTACAAAGAAGTCAGCCTTTGTGACTCTTTTTGGCTTGTATGAGTTCACAAAGATGCCCTTTGGGACAAAAAATGCCCCAGTGACTTTCCAGAAGCTGGTAGACCATATCCTAGCAGGAGCAGGGGGGTTTGCCCTTGCTCACCTAGATGATCTTGCCATCTACAGCCATTCCTGGCAAGAGCATCTTTAACATGTCAGGGAGGTGCTGGGCAGACTACAGAGGGCAGGGTTGACCATTAAGCTGAGCAAATGTCAGGTGGGTATGGCAGAGGTCTCCTACCTGGGACATAGAGAGGGGAGCGGTAAGATCAGGCCAGAACCCACCAAAGTAGAAGCCATTCAGGCATGGCCTGCACCTGTTACCAAAAAACAGGTTAGGGCATTCATAGAGACAGCAGGGTACTACAGAAAGTCCATCCCCAGTTATAGTACCATAGCTGCTCCCCTCACAGACCTGACATGGTTAAACAGAGCCAGCCAGCAAAATGCCAAGTTGCTAAGATGGAGCCTAGGATTCCAAGCATATGATATGTCAGTGCAGCACCGCAGTGGGATTAGCAATGCCAATGCCAATGGGCTCTCAAGACAGGGAATGGGGTAAGGCATACTCAAACAGACCTAACCCTCTCAAGCAGCGTTTCTCAAGGGTCACTTGAAAAGCTAGCTTGAGTTCTCTGGGGGTGAGATGTGTGAAGATAGGTGAAAGCTACCAGCCTAGCCAGATAGGATTTTGTAGATAATTCTGTCATTTGTAAATATTAATGTAAACCACAGGCTTCTTCTCTTAAATGTGAAAAGACTGCATTGGATATTGAACTGCAAAAATATAACAACAGTGTATTCTGCTGTAAGAAAGCGAAGTCAAGCATTTCATGACTGTCTTTGATGTTAAAATTCAGAGCCGATATGTCTAGAGGGAGGCATCCTGCCTATTGTTTTAAGACCAGAGTTAATGGCTAGAATGTGCATGTATAACTGTCCTTTATTGCTCTGGTTTCTGACCAGGTGTAAATAACGTAAATGTAGTTTCTGTTAGCCTGGGAACACCAGAGAAGTGTAAAGAATGATGTCATGTGAAGCAGCTCTGTGTTATCAATTTAAAGAGATAGAATCAGAGAGTTCAGAGCATTTCGTCTTGAGAACATCCAACATTACCAGCACTGCTTTTCTCTATATGTAAGTTATTTAGAATTGTGTTTTCTCTTAGATATAGCTAGGACATAGGAAGATTAGACTAGTTTGTTTTTCTGTGATGTCAGAACTTTTGCTACTGTATTATTTTAAGTATTTCTCTGTGATCTCTGAACTCTTGACTAGCACTGTGTAGTAAGAAGTATTGTCTTGTGTTTTTATTATTTATTATTAAATATTTTTAAACATTTCAACTGTGGCTGTTTTGTGTAAAGATAATTTAAACTCTAAAGAGTACATTGCATGTATATAGTGATGCTCTACCAAGTCACTCCAAATAAGTCTTGACTGTTAGGTCACATTTACCATTTGGATAATATTATTGCACAGTAAATAACTGGACACCCTTTTAAGGGCCTTTGAGTAGCTGATAAATATTAGTGGTGGGTGGTGTCAGTGATTTTTACTGTATAGTCTGGGTAAAAGGGGAGCAGCTGGAGAACCTGTGCCAGCCTTCCCAGGAGTATCTGTGTGGTTTTATAAAGTCATATCTCAAAGTGTGTGTGTGTGTGTGTGTGTGTGTGTGTGTGTGTGTGTGTGTGTGTGTGTGTGTGTGTGTGTGTGTGTGTGTGTGTGCGTGCATGCAAGTGTGTGTGTGTGTGTGTGTGTGTGTGTGTGTGTGTGTGTGTGTGTGTGTGTGTGTGTGTGTGTGTGTGTCAGCTACTTGGGCAGAGACACAAAGCACTGGTTAGACAAAGAGGGTGCTGGAGGTTTTAGCTTGCCCACTAGGCTGAGATCTGGACCCTATAGCTGTGCCAGTAGGGAGTCTTAATGGGGACCTGGAGAGAAACCAGCCCCAGACTGACTGATTTCTATGTGCTCTTAAGGGAAATTGTGCTTTACTGTGTGTGTATTTATTATCCTTTCCCTATATGGATGACCCTCACTCGTGTTACTGGTGAAGATTGAGGCTCTTTGATTGCTGGGCCAGTGCATGGGCGTCACACCCACCCCTGAAATAGAAGCATATAATTATTTTAATGTTATTCCTGTTTTCACATCCTTTCAAAACAAGTTGTTAGACATTGGAGGTAAGAATGTGCAATCCGTTGCAAACTGATTGAGTGAGTGTGGACCAACAGTGACTGACCTTGATGGAGTTCTATTTCCATCCTGTCCTTCCTCTCTCTCCCCCAACTACCCCCACCACCTCTAGAGTTCTCTTGGGTGTTGCATACTCATGCCAGTACAGTCTGTGGACCATAGCAGAAAAATTGGTGTTGTTTTTAAATAATATGGTACCCTTAAAATGACTCAAAGAAGGCAACAACTTGATATCCACTTGTTTCAAGAATTTTGGACAAATATGGATTAATACAACAAAGGGATTGTGCTGTCTGCGCTTTATGTTATGAGACTGTTGTATGCCATACATCAAGTGTACAAAGACACTATCAAACCAAACATCAGTCCATGTTTAAAAACTCTGAGGAGAAAAGGGAAGCCATAAAAAGGGCTGTTTCTGGCTACAAAAACAAATTAGTATTTTTAGTCAAGTAATTGGAACCAGAAATAAAGCTACTGAATGTAGTTACAAAATTGCTCAGTGTGTGGCTTCAAAGCCCAAACCTTTCACAGATGGAGAATTAATTAATCAAGGAAACTTTTTTTTAGCAGTGCTGTTTAATGACTTACCAAATAAAGAAAGAATACTGTCTCAGATTCGAGAAATACCGGCAGAAGCAAGATCAATTGAGAGACAAATAACTGATTCATAGATTAGTGCTAAGCTAACTGCACTTGCGAGCCATTTTAAACTTAGCCAATTATCCCTTGTGAGGCTCAAACCCTGCACCTTGTGTTTGTAAGGCAAACACCTTAACCATTAGGCCACCCTCTATGGCTGAAAATGTAATGGTAAAACTGACAACCGGGTTACAAAATGCTGTTGTATTCAACTTAATGAAAGTGTCAGTGTGAATGACATGCCGCACCTAGCAATAGTTGCGCGATATTATGACAACGACCTTATTTATGAAAAAATGTGCTGCTTGATACCTCTTGCTGGCACAACCAAGGGAGAGGATATTATAACTGCATTTGTAAGCTATTTTGAAAATCAGCACATTAACATAAATAAAATATTCTGTGTTACTATTGATGCCGCCCCTGCAATGGTCCGAATGAACAAAAGATTTGTTAAACTTCTTCAGTATCATGTTGAACATCAGGTATTGAGCTTCCATTGCATTATACACCAGGAGAGTTTGTGTGCGAACATTTTGTCATGGTGCTTGAGCTCTGTAATGGAAACTGTTGTCAAGATAGTTAACATCATAGTTTCTCATTCTTTGTTGACCCACAGGACCTCCCACTGTACAGCAATGTTTGTTAGCTTAGTCCATGTAATGTTTTGAAGAGGTTTGTATCAAGTCTAAAAGTAATCAAGGTGCTTCTTGATCAAAAAGAACAACATTTCCCGGAACTGAATGATGATGATTGGCTGTGCAAGCTGATATTTCTGGCTGATATAACTAAACACCTGAATGACTTAAACTTGCATTTACAAGGACAGGGTCAAACGGTACTTGAACCTTTTGAGCACTGGATAGTATTTGTGTCAAAATTAGATATATTTTGCCATGATATTACCACTAACACCTACAAGTATTTTCTAAACATAAAGGCGCATTCATATCGATTTACTGTCAACAGAGGTGAGCTTCAGAAGTACATTGAAGATCTCAAAGGAGAGTTTGGTAAATGAAGTCAAGACTTCCAGATTCACAGGCCCATATTTTCTTAACTCATCAAGTGCGACTTCATTGATCTTACTACCACCTCACTTGACCTATCTTTTTTTGAGTGGTTGGATGTCAGTTTTGAAATGCAGCACATCTAATTCAAGTCATTAGAGTTATGGATGATAAAATTTGTAGAAGTGCGGAAAACTCTTGAAGGAAACTGCTTGGAAAAGTCAGCTGCCATCCTCATCTGCCTTAAATCCCTGCCTGAAGCATTCACATGTTTGAAGAAAATTGCATTTGCTTTGCTTTTGGCCTTCGGGTCAACTTATACATGTGAACAAATGTTCACACTTGAAAGCTGTTTTGAGTCCACAGAGAAGATGCCTAACACTTGTGCATACAGAAGCCTGTATGAAGCTGACAGTGACCAAATGCACACCTGATATTGAACAATTAACCAAGGAGAAGGGGAATGGTCCCATTAATTGATTAATGACTCAGATCAATAATAATTAATGATTACTCATTAAAAATTGTAATAATGTGTTTATGTTTGATTTATTTAATTGTATTGTTCTCCAAACTACTGGACTTTCTGTCTTGAAAAAATATATTTGACAATTTTATAATAAAATTTCAAAATAATGTGTTCAGAACTTAAATTTTGCAAAACATCGTTTTTGTATTTATTCCTATTTATACTAAAATATTGAATAATCAACAAAGAATAACATAGTTCTTTAATGTAGTGGAAATATGTTAATACAAGATCAAGTTAATGTGTTTCAATGGTTGTTGTACATAAAATATGGTGGGCTTAGGTTGGCACGCTGAGTGACTTTGCAACAATACTTCACACAACACTACTAAAAGGTTGCCGAACCCTACCCCAGAAGAAAGTACAGTCAAGCAAGGAAGAATGACTATTTAATGAACATTGTCCCTTCTCCCATCCTGGCATTCCCTTACCCCTTCCAGAAAGTCTGAATCTCTGTTTCTGTCTTTGGCAAAAGATTCTTTCAGATAATGAGTCCTGAATGTGATCCATCTAGGATGCAAATGACAGTGGGAGGAAATTCCTCCTTCCCATGAGATTCCTCTTTATCTACAAGAACCAGACCATTCTCTTTCCTCCTGTCCTACAGCATATCCTGTCTCGGAGATTAATAGAAGCTGTTCCTCCTTCCCAGTTGGGGAAAATATTTTACTCAAGAATGTTTCTCATGTCAAAGAAAGAAAATTATTGGAGAGCAGTTCTGGATCTTTATTTCCTAAATCAGTTCACGATAGTGCCCAAGTTAAAAATGCTTTCACTTCACAACCTGCTTTCCCTTCTTCTTCGTTAGTGTTTTTTTGAAACCTTAGATTTAAAAGATGTGTATTATCACATTTCTATTCATCCAGATTTTAGGTGTTTCTTAAGATTTTGTGTATCGGAATCACATTATCAGTTCTCTTGCGTTACTCTTTAGGCTATCTACTCATCTAAGAGTGTTCACAAAGTATCCAGCTCCTGTCATAGCCCATTGCAGGCTACAGGGCATCCACATTTTTTCACATTTAGATGACTTGTTTCTCTTTGCAAAGGCTTTTTCAACGTATCAGGAATCTCTAACTTAGGTAAAAGATTTCCTATACAGGCTAAGATTTCAAGAGAACATTCAAATGTCTTTTTGACTTCCTCTCACAGGATTGTGTTTCTGGGGTGCCTTTTGGATACCTCAGTACAAAGAGTTTTTCTTCCACAAGAACAATAATCTATATTAAGATCTATTCCAGGGGTTTTCCACTCAGACTTCTATCTCAGTGAAGGAATACCTCAGGATTCTGAGTCTCGTGGCATTCATGACTCTCATGATGCCTCTTGCAAGACTCACATGAGAAAGATACAATTGCATCTGATGTCTCTTTGGTCCCAGCATATAGCCATTGTGTTTTCAAATTCTAGTTATTGGCTTTCTAAAAAGGAAAATTAGTAGAGACATCAAATTTCTCAGAATCCAGGTCTCCAATTCTCTGCCCCAGCTCCAAAGCAGTCATTCACTACAGCAGTCTCAGACTTTGCTTGGAAAGCAGTGACAAGGGGAATAGAAGTGCAAGGTCTCAGGGACATGAAAGACAGATCAAACACATAAATATAAAAGGGATGCTAGCTCATATAAATGCCATCAACACTGAATCATCTGTAGTTCCCAGGACATCTTCAAGAGGTTACAGACAATACTACAGCGATGTGGTGCTCAAACAACCAAGCGTGACCAGATTCTACCCCCTATACAGACTAGCCATGTTAGCTTTGGATATAGCATTACAGCACAGTCTCAATCTTCAGGCATCTTATATTCCATCTGAGTAAAACTGTGTGACATACAAGCTAAGAAAGACCAAGGCAGACCCTTAAGAATGGAAACTGAATCAAGGGATCTTCAAAGATATCATCCAGCTGTGGAAAATTCCTCAAGTAAACAGTTTTGCTTCCTTGATAAACAACTGGCAAAAGTCTATTCTGGGATTCCATGCAAGAAGGTCTGTAAGACAGATGCCTTTTCTTTTCCTTAGACAGGAATCTTCCTGTATGCTTTTCCACCCTTTCCACTGATATCCAAGGTACTTCTGAAGATTCACAAGAATTCCTGAAAGATCATTGTGGTGACTCTATTCTAGTCTAGGCAACAGAGTTTATCCCTTCTTCTAGAATTGGCCAGGGGTAATTAGCCAAGTTTCCCCACAGAATGGATGTCCTCACACAAAAACAGAAGTGGTTGATACATCGTGATCCCAAACAACAGAAGCATAGCTGGTTCAACAAGCACATAGGCCAGTAATATAAACCAGCACCCCACCTCCTCAGATTTTCAAGTAAAGTGTAAGCAATTGGAATATTACAGTTAGATCTATGTCCCCCAGCTCTTCAACTGAAGAGCAAAAAAAAAAAAATCAACAATGGATGTTCCTTCTACTGGCACACCAACAAGGTGGCCAAATGCATGCTACACCCCCCCCCCTCCACCTCAGCCATTCAGATTCCATTTCTGTGCCCTGCCCCAAAGCATCCTTCAAAATATTTTATTAAAAAGGTAAATAAATAATGTCCTCTTTTAAACTGTAGCAAACTGTTTACTACAAATATAGCAAACAGCTGCTACAGTTTATACCTGCACAGAGAGCTATGACACTCATGTTTTATTTAAAAAAAAAATCTTTTTTTGTTTTAAACTGTAGCAAACTGCTACATTTTATACACTGCCTCCATTGAGCACTATGGCACTCGTGTCTTAGTTAAAATGAAAAATGTATTCTTTTAAACTGTAGCAAACTGCTTGCTACAGTTTAGACCACACACAGAGAGGGCTAGAACACTCAGGTTTGACTAAATGTAATTTTGGCTTTTAAAAGCCAATATTGTATTAAAGAGAGATAAGTATCATCTGATAGCACCCCCCCCCCAATACTTTGCTCCCTGGGCAGTTTCCCATCTTGCCCTGCCCTAACTATGCTACTGCCAAACAATTACAAATGACTGCCTGGATGACAGGGTCTTAATACCTTTTAGGCAACTGTTTTCTGACAATATTCAGTGGGTACTGATGTAGACAAAAAAGTCAGCTACTAGGAAATCCTATATGAGCAAATGGAAAGGATTTTAGTTGGTGCCAGCAAAACAACCAGCACCCATTCAGGGCTAATGTTCCTTAGGTTTTACAGTATTTGTGTGAGTAACAAGCCTATGGCTTGTTATACACCTTTATCAAGGTTCATTTGTTGACCATTTTAGCATGTCTGCCCATGGATCCCTCTCTTAATGCATTCTCATGTGAAAAAGATTTTTTTTGAAAGGGTGCTACATAAGTTTCCCATAAAACCGGTGGCTTCTCCTTAGAGAAGCTTACACTTGCTCCATTTGAACCAGTTCATCTGGTTGACTTGAGGTTCTTAACTTGTAAACAGTTTGCTGACTGTTCTGGCCTCTACTAGAAGAATATCTTAGTTGCAAGCTCTTATGGTATGTCAATCGTATCTTGCCTTCCACAGATATAAGGTTTCTTTGAGAACTAATCCTTTATTTATGCCTACAGTGTTAATCAAGTTTGCTTTAAACCAAACTATCTAGCTCCCTGTTTTCTTTCCATATCCTAAAAAGGAGGCCGAAAGGATACTTCATAGGAAGGCTGAAAAATCATACAGATTCCCTGGATCAGTTTGCCCCTTTCATCACACTTTTTGATTACAACTGCAGCAGAGGGGCCAAACACTTAATCTCTACCTCAGGGAGAATTTAAAATCTGATTTTCTAAACCATCTGGGAGAAAACAGCCAAGCAAACCTCCTTAAAATAATAACAGTGGTCATAGCCCTGGAAGAAGTATCAGCATTACCATATGCACACTGCAAACAATGAGTAGTGAGCTGTGCAACCGAAGAAACTAAGTTATTTAGAGCAGTTTTTTCTTCACAAGAAGAAACTGTTGATAAAACATTCCACATATTTTCACAATATGTCAGAACAAACTTTAACATATAAGCCTAAAAATTTAAAATCCTGAAAATCAAAGTTGCAAAAGTTTATACTTTTTCCAAACACATTATCGATAAAAGTTCCCATCCTTATTAGAAAGACTTTTATTGGAATTAACTAAGTGCTTAAAAGCAGTGGAGTCAACTAAAGCTGTAGCTGCTGGGTCAGGTTTGAGAACAGTGTATAACTATTTAAAAGACTGAGGAACTTTATACACCCTATCGGTATTTTTAGCGACAGTTGGCTGACTATCAAGAAAATTGCAAGCAGTAACCTCTAAAGCAGACAGGGTAGGAGGAGTAGGTGTGGGTCCTGGAAAATCCTTCTGTAACAACTCATAGTATTTTCTGAGGGAAGGAGAAACCTGAGTGTTCTCTCACTGAGAACATTGAGACATTCTAGCAATAGTCTCAGAGAAAGAGAAACCCCACAGGAAGAATCAGAAACTGAGCTCTCCTCCAAGTCTGAATCAGAAGTCTGAGAACAAAACCTTGAATCCATCCCTGTATGTTTCTGTTCAGATTCAGAATCTTGACTCTCTTCAAGAAAAGAGGAATCCCCCTTTCTTTTAACAGAATCTACTCTACAAGAATGATCAACACCTAAATTAAACCCTGAGGCAGTCCCAGTAAATTACTTCTATCCAAAGAAATATGAGGAGGAGTAGATACATGGTTGGTTTTCTGTTTCTTTTGGACTGGAAAAAATGGGTTAACCATGTTATTAATGGTAGCCACTGCTTCCCCAGGGATGGGCACAGCATTCTGACATAAAACCCTTCCCTGTTCCCTGTCACAAGACCAACAAGAGTGGTTCTTCCTTGCCCACTGAGGGAACTCCAATGCTACAGAGGACATGGCTAACCCCTGGTTCATAGTGTTTGCAGGTGCTACACCAGGGGGATTCAGGCTAAAAGATGAGTGGCCTGAAGTACAACAAATGGCCACAACAGAGTCACCCACCTGTGGCTGAGGCAAACTGCTAGCCTGTTGTGGTGGCAAAGGCTGTTTGCTAACTTTTTCTTTTTGTGGCTGGAACAAGGACTGACCATACGACCTACAATTTGTTCCATGGTCAAGCCAAAAATGGTACCTCTTTCCCTGGGAAGACAAGCAACCAATACAAGTAAAATTACCAGTCCACAGAAATTACTTTTTTGACAGACAAAACACAGTAAAAAGCCCTTTCAAACACTATGGCAGCCCCACAAAGGAAAATTAAACACAACGTATCTACAGAAAATATGTTATCAGTTAGTGGGTGCGTGTTTTGCATGGGTACTAACATTGTGTCCTGAACAGTCCTCTGCCGTATTTGCCAGGATACATGTTGTCCCTGATCCTGAGCATGAAAAAAAGCATTCAAGAATGAATGAATGCCTGAAGGAATAAAAAAAGAAGCTTTGTTTTACACTGTAATTAATCAATTGAGTATTGTGTGAAATATTTAATAAACTGATAACTAGGTCCATAAAACTACATAGAAAATATTGTCACAAAGTTTAAGTACAAAGAAAACCATTAAGAAAATGTCACCATCACTGCCCTGTGGTTAAATTAACTAACTCTAATGAAATATTGTGCAATTATCGACTGTCAGAATCCAGATGATCATAATCTCAGCTAAAAAAATGGACAATTAGTATACCACAACAGGGTCACTTCTGAATGCACATCTGAAGTCTGGCTCTGCAACAGCTTCTGGGATATATTTTGCCTGAAATCATGTATTGAATTCTTTGTGCAGTTTCTGTTCTTCAGTTTTTTGTAGATTCCCACACTCAGATCTTTGCAAAATTTAATTTGTAGATAAGAAGTGAATTAGAGCACGAGGTACTGACCAAGCTATGCTTCACAAAATACCAGAGAGGATATTGTAAATTAGTGTGAGGTTGAGCAGGAAGGTTTACACTGGTTCCCTCAATTAATCTTTTATATTTAATGCAGTAGTCAAAAAAATCAGTAAAATTGTAAAGTATATTTTAATGCTTTAATACGTGTATCTTATACCTCAGAACCAAGTAGAAATGCAACTCTATTTAGTCATCATTTCATTTTTGATTTAAAGTATTTGCTAACTAACACCTGAGCAGTGATGCAACATGCAGGACTGAAAGGAAACAAACGACAAAGTCAATGTTTCCGTCTTTGATTGCTCACAAAAAGAAAAGTCTATCAAATTAGACTTTTAACTGTGTGATACCTTAAATCTCTTGCATCAGAAGCTTCATGGGATATATGCAAATCACCTTTTAAAGATATTAGGTGTTTCAGCTAAATGGCAATTCTGAATGTCCATGACTTTTTCTTTTACTTTAATTTTTAAGTCCATTTATAGACAATTTCAGACCATTAAAGACAAACCCCTCTAGCTCTGGACATGCATGTTTCTGCCTTTTATGACATCATCAGCACAGCATAAGAAGAATGTTTGACCTTTGGAAACACAGGGTTGTCATACCTAGCTGATGTCCATAAACATTAGGCTGTCTACAAAATATCCCAACTAACAAACTAAAACAAAGAGTAAAAAGGTCACACAGATAACCAACTGGTTAAAAAACACAAAAAGAAAAATGTAGTAAAGTGGACTTTTAACTGTGTGATACCTTAATCCTCTTGCATCAGAGACCTCATGGGATATATGCAAACCATCCTTTAAGGATATCAGGTGTTCCAGCTAAACGGCAAATCTGAATGTCTATGACTTTTTCTTTCATTTTTAAGTCAATTTATGGACAGTTTCAGGCCATTAAAACCAAGCCCCTTGACCTATAGATATAAATATTTCTGCCTTTTTATGACATCTTTAGCACTGCATTAAAGGCATATCTGACCTTTGGAAACAAAGGGTAGTCTTACCCCGCTGATATCCATAAACATTAGGGTGTCTAGAAAATATCCCAACTAACAAACTAAAACAGAGTAAAAAGGTCACACAGATAACCAGCTGGTTAAAAAACACAAAAAGAAAAATCTAACAAAGTAGACTTTTAACTGTGATACCTTAAACCTCTTGCATCAGAGGCTTCATGAGATATATGCAAATCACCCTTTAAGGATATCAGGTGTTTCAGCTAAATGTCAATTCTGGACGTCCATGACTTTTTCTTTTACTTTCATTTTTAAGTCTATTTATGGATAATTTCAGGCCATTAAAGCCAAAGCCCTCTAGCTATGGACATGCATGTTTCTGCCTTTTTATGACATCATCATCATCATCATCAGATTTGGCTTTAATGGCCTGAAATTGTCCATAAATAGACTTAAAAATGAAAGTAAAAGAAAAAGTCATGGACATTCAGAATTGCCATTTAGTTGAAACACCTGATATCCTTAAATGGTGATTTGCATATATCCCATGAGGCCTCTGATGCAAGAGGTTTAAGGTATCACGCAGTTAAAAGTCTAGTTTGCTAGATTTTTCTTTTTGTGTTTTTTAACCAGTTGGTTATCTGTGTGACCTTTTTACTCTTTGCTTTAGTTTGTTAGTTGGGATAATTTGTAGACACCCTAATGTTTATGAATATCAGCTGGGCATGACAACCCTGTGTTTCAAAAGGTCAAACATTTCTCTTATGCGCTCCTAATTTGTTTGTGTCTTTCGGCTTTTTCCCAGTTAAGGGTCACCACAGCGGAACTCTGGTCTGCTAATGATTGGCAGTAGAGTTTTATGTGCTGGCTTGCTGGGCCTAACGCACAACCTTCAACGAAGGAATGCCTGTTCACGCATGTTCCACACAGAAGATGCTCTAACTGAGGATCGAACGGGCAATGTCTAACTGTGAGGTGACAATGCTACCGCAGCACCACCACTGCAGTATCTCTTATGCTCTCCTAATGATTTCATAAAAAGGCTGAAACATGCATGTCTACCACTAGAGGGGTTCGGCTTCAATTGCCTGAAATTGTCTGTAAATAGATTTAAAAATGAAAATAAAAGAAGAAGTCATGGACATTCAGAATTGCTATTTAGCTGAAACACCTGATATCCTTAAAGAGCAATTTTTATATATCCCATGAGGTGTCTGATGCAAGAGGTTTAGCTATCACACAGTTAAAAGTCTAGTTTGCTAGATTTTTCTTTTTTTGTTTTTGAACCAGTTGGTTATCTGTGACCTTTTTACTCTTTGTTTTATCTTTGATTGCTCATGAAAAAGTAAACAAATCTAAATGCTTAAAATGTAATACAGTTCTTCAAAGAAAGGCAAAACTAAAACAAGGAACAAAGGGCAAAAATGGAATCAACAATAACCCCCAAGTCTTCTTGGAAACACTTTTATGTCCACAAAACACCTATACAAAATTTCTGATTGAGTCATCAGAGATAGCAAGTCATTTTTTTACTCTTTGTTGACCAAGTTAATTCCACTAGGCTGGTAGTCTCATTTCAGGGGAGAAGCAAGGTGGCATTTATACTACTAGGGGGAAATTTGTCTGGGCCATCAGGGAACTTCCCCAACTATTTTTGATCAGGGAAAGTATTTTGTTATTGCTTCAGTTCCTGGCATAATGGTGGCCCAGAGAAGCAGGGAGAATCATGGTGGACAAAAGAGGAGTTTGTAGCAATAAGGAGGAGTTGTTTCCACAGGGAAAACAACCAAAATGTGAGGAGGTAGCAGATGGAAGGAGTGAGCAGGAGTGAGTGGATGTTATTCTTGGTACAAAAGCAGTCGAGTCTTCAGAGGAGGAGTTTGCAGGCAGCTTGGAAGTATGAAGGCAAGTGAGCTTTTAGGAAAGGTATCTACATGCATTGAGAAAGGAGAAACGGATTTCTGTGAAAGTGTGAAAGTGATCAAACCTTCACAAAACTTGGAAATGATTTTTCAGCTACAGCTGTTGTTGGGTGAAAGTGAGAGCCAATGATGTATTATTACAATAGTCCAGTTACAATCGTCCAGTTAGGAGAGATGTGGGATGTTTTTCTACAGGATCTAATGATGCACAGTGAACCAGAAAGCAAGAAAGCAGTTTCATGGACAGCTATAATTGACAGAATACAGGAAAAAGAAGCAGGGGAAATGTGGAGGAGAAGAAGTCATATGCAGATACAGTAAAAGAGGGAGAAAGAAGAGAAGAAAAGAAGATAGGATCAAGAAAAAATAAGTATTTAGTAAGAGTAAGTAGTAAAGAAGAAAAAGGAATAGACAGCTATGACATTTAGGACAACACCTCCATTGGGTACTTCTCCACAAGAGGTAAGAGCATTTATTCATATTAATAAAGATATTTTTTGTGACATTATATCTGAATCAGAACAATATAGAGAGATGTTTTTAGGACAATATGAGATAAAGAAAAACTGTAGTCCATGGAATGTGTATGTTTTGCAAATATTTAATAGAGAAACAAAAAAGAAAATATAAATTCAGTTTCAAACTGAAGTTGAAAAAAGATACTAAAATAATATTTAAAGACTGTGTGTAAAGAAATGATGGACATGCTAAAATTCAAGACAATAAAGATTTGTAGGCTGGGGGGTGGGAATGTAGTATTTTATTGAAACTGAAAATGAAAATATTGTCCAAATTCTAAGTATTATCAGTGTAGATGGAAACAGCAGTACACTGAAATATTGGAGGCAACAAAAAAATGATTTTTTATGGAAAACGTGATCATTTAATTAATAATTGCGATGAAAGGAAATGTTATATTTAAGGCAAAGTGGGTCATGATGCAAAAAGATGCAAATTAAAATGTTTTAAATGTGAAAAAACAGGTCATTTATGGATGGATTGTATGGAAAATATAGCAGAACATCATGATAAAGTAGGTAGAGAAAAAGAGATTGAACAAGAGATAGAACAAGAGGAAGAAATAGAACAATAACAAGAAAAAGAGTAAGACAAACAAATAACAACAAACAATAATGAGGTAGGAGAAGGAGAAATAGTAAAAGAATCACCACATTGCCACTGTGGTCAGAAAGTCCTTCTATGTGGCACATCTCATTACTAAGGGTTTTGTATCCAGGAAGAAAGAGGTCATTGTATCTCTCTACTCTTCCCTCATTCGGCCAGTCATCGAGTACAATGCCCCATTTGGCATGTACCTCACTAAACACCTGCAACAACTGGAGAGGCCGTAAAAGTGCCACACAAAGAGGATCCTAGGCCTTAAACACTTGTTCTATATGGACAGACTCAAAAAACTCCAACTATTCTCTGTCTCATATCACCTACTTAGAGGCAAACTCTGCGTGACTTACAAAGCAATGTCTGACCCAGCTCTGTTAGAAATGCTACATCTAAAGAAATCCCAATCCCTCTGCACCACATGCTCCAGAGACCTCAACCTCATTACCACAATCAACAAAATGTACTGGAGGGACAGGTTGTAACCCAGAGACTGCCCATACTATGGAACAGACTTCCCATACATGTCAAGCAGGGCACCTCATTGACCCTCTTCAAGAGAAATCTTGATGAGTGGATGGGAAACAGAAAATTCACTCTGGGGATAACTCCAATGTCTCCACTAGACAGAGGCACTGGGAACTAAGGTCAGGTGGCACTATGCCAGGGAAATCCTATGGCTAGACTTGTAAAGGCCCCAGGGCCATTAGCCTTGCACACACCTATGAACCTATGGACCTATAAAAAGGTTAATGAATGAATGTCAGAAATATGGGAGGATGAGCAGATGAACTGGACAGTAGTGAAAGGAAGAAAAAAATTCCATTAGGAAAAGGGTAAAAAATAGGATCAGAAAATGCATTGGTTTAGGTAAGAAAGAAAATAAGAAAGGGACAGGGTAATAAAAAATAGAAAATAAACAAGAATACATGAAAATAAATAAAGAAGAGCTGAAGATTTTTGACAATAAATGTGAACAGTATAAAGAATTTAAAATGATGAACAGGGTATTAGAATGGTGTGCAGCACTTGTGGACATAATTATGCTAGAGGACAGATATTAACAGAAGAAGAGAGATTACAAACATAATTAATGGGGGTGACATCATTTGGAATATAGGAAAAGAAACATGTTCAGGAATAGGAATATTATGTAAAAATGTATTTTATTTATTTTACATTTATTGATCAGGATAGTCTGACTGGATACTTGTCTATTTTTGGAGGAGGCCCGGGGAGAAAAGCTCCATACATACAGAAAATCTGTTACATTAAACAAGTTAAAGCACTGTTACAGATAAAATACATAGGATAAATATCATTCATTCTGTCATATATAAATCTGATTTGTTATAGAATAACATTTAGGAAGCAATGTAGGGGTGGCCAAAAGACCTCTTTAGCACATGTTTATACTGACAGAGTTAGGATTAGAGCAAGGACATAGCCATTGCCTTTTAAAGTGCTGTTTTATATTTTTTTTAATTAAATTTTGGATTTTTTTACCTTAGTAATAATAGACAGAGTAACAATAGTAGATGTGAGCTGGAAAGGTCAGGTATATAGCATTTTAGCAATATATGCATATGTGACAAAGAAAGAAAGAGAAGATATGTTCAAAAAATCTAGATTATGTAAGTGTGAACATGGATTTGATACTAGTGGGTAATTTGAATTGTGATGTAATAAAAAGGAAAAACGGGGGGTGGTGATGGAAAAATAATGTTAGAAGTGATCAAAAGTAGATAATAAACAATGGACATACAGAAGAAGTAATTTAGGAACAGAGACAGATTGCTTTATTATTACTGAAGGTTTGAAAGTTATACAAGAAGGACAAAATATACAGGATTTTCAGATAATTTAGCAATTTGGATAGAGATTCAAGAAAGAAATGGATATATAAAAATAGGTAGAGGTATTATGAGACAAAATGAAAAAGAGTTCGATAAGGAAGGTTTAGAACGGATTAAACAATTGTAGAAACATCATGTAAGAATGACAGAATTCTACAAGAACTGGACATTATTGTGGAGAAGTTTCAAAGATAAATATAAAAAATGTTATTTGGAATGGCAAGGTTTAAAAAGAAAAGAGAGGAAGAAAAAATACAAACAGATAAGTAACTATGCATTTGCAGATTTCGTAAGAAGTAAGAAAGAATTTTGTGATAGAAATATAAGAGAGGCATTAAGAGAAGATCAAAAAACAATTGTTTAAACAAAGGTATTTTTACAAGGGAAAAAGGAAGAGGTGGCACCTTGTTTAAATAGTAAAGTAAAAGAAAACAAAAGGATAAAAAGAGAAAAAAATGAAAAAGGAGAAAGTTTAAAAAGTTAACAGGAAATAGTGAATGTAGTAAAAGAGTACATTGAAAAAAATTAAAGAAAATAAGATAAAAAGAAAACAAAAGTGGAAAGTTAAAATAAAATAACAAAACAGGATAATAAAGAATTAGAAAAAAAATCAGGTCAGGAACCTATCCCTCCAGCATATTTTGTTGATTGTGATGACCAGGTTTAGATCCCTGGAGCGTGTGGCTCTGAGGGATTGGGATTTCTTTAAGTATAGCATGTCCAACAGCTCTGGGTTTGACATGGCCTTGTATGTTAAGCAGAGATTGCCACGGAGTAGACGATATGTGACAGAGTATAGCTGGAGTTTTTTAAGGTGGTCAACATAGGGCATCTGCTTTAGACCTGTGATTCTTTTGGTGAGGTATTTCTGTGGCCTTTCCAGTTGTTGCAGATGGCTTGTGAGGTACATACCAAATGTGGTGTTGTACTCTATAATGTGTCTAATGAGGTGATGAGTACAGTGGGACAATGACATCCTTTTTTTCTGGATGAAAAGCCCTTAGTGATGAGGTGTGCCACATAGAAGGATTTCCTGACTGCTGTGGTGATGTGGTTATTGAAGGTGAGACCACTGTCTGCCTGTGTCCCTAATTCCCTTATCACACTTTCAGTGTTTACTGTACTGCCACTTATGTGGTAATTCATGGGTACTTGTTTTTTCCAAAAGGGATAACTATACATGTCTTGGCATTGAGCTTGAGCCCATGGCTCTGGCACCAAGCATCTGTTTCTGTAAGGCCCTTTTGTAGAATATCCACATAATTTGGGGATTCAATAATGGCTCCCAGATTGCAGTCACCTGCAAACTTTGTTAGCCAGAATCCCTTAGTGCTGGCCTGTACTTCAGAGAAGTAGATGCCAAACAACAGTGGTCCCAGGAATGAACCCTGAGGTACTCCACTTGTCTGGAGCTGGATTTTGAGTCAGCTACTTTTACTGTGTGGGGTGTGCCAGTTGGCAATCCATCGAGTGACGTAGTGATTAATGCTCAGCTTAGTAAGTTTATCTATGATTCCAGAGTGGGGGATGGTGTCGAAGGCCTTGGCAAGGTCCAGATAGGCTGTGTGGACCACCTTGTCCTCATCCATGGCTCTGGAGACTGATTCAAAGAAGTCAATCAGGTTGAGGAGACAAGATCGGCCCTTTATGAAACCAAACTGGGTGGAGTCCAGTGTTTGAAGGTTGCCAATGATTTTGTTTATAAGTTCTATGATAATGCATTACATGCCTTTGAAGATCAGGCTTGTCAGACTGATGGGACGGTAGTTCCCAGGATCCAAGGTGGATCCCCCCTTGTGGAGTGGGATAACTGTTGCTGTGTGCCACTCATTGGGCACAAAGCCTGAGGTGAGGCTATGATTAAACATGACACTTAAGTGAGGTGCCAGTTCATTTTATAGTTCATGTAGTACACAGTCTGGGATGTCATCTGGTCCCATGAATGCTGTATTCTTAGCTTTGGAGAGTGTGTTTTTAACATGTGTGGCCATGATTACTGGAATTTGGCAATCATTTGGTACTGAGATGGACACTTTAGGGGGTGAGAGGGGGTGAAGTTAGCACTGAATCGATCTGCCAAGATATTGACAATATCCTTGGGATCAGTATATTTAATGCCACTCTGTTGAAGCTCAGAGCAGAACTGAGCATTGCCATTTAGATTCTTGACATGACTATAGAATGCTTTGTGGTTGTCCTTGGAATATTTGGAAATTTTATTTTCGTAACTAGCTTTGGAGGATTTTTTGAGGGATCTAAGCTTTTTACTGAGGCTGGTAAGGGAGTATTTTGCATCCTGGGATTTTCCTCTTTTCTGCAACAGTTTCTACCTTCTGTTGTATAGTTTGTTTATGGAAGGGGGCCACCAGATCAATTTCCTTTTTTTGGAGGAGAGCGTCTTGGTTCTATTTGGAAGGGCACAATTCATGCACAAGTGGATGTGCTTGTACAGTGCCTTAGTGTAGGATTCAGCAGTCAAACTTTCAGTTCCCGTCTACATGGGTGTCATGAAGTTTGTCACTTCTGACTTGAGTAGCATGAAGTTAGCTTTGGAGAAGTTTTTTATGGAGGTTTCCCTATTGGGGGGTGGGGGTGGAATGTGGATGTCAAGGGTGATTAGCTTATGGTCAGACCTGACCAACAAGGGGGTGACCACTGGTGTGGAGCATTGATCTCCCATGTTGGTAATGACCAGGTCTAGGATATTTGAGCCCCGGTGGGACTATGGATTAATTGATCCAGGGCATTGGAATTCATGAATTCCAAGAACCGTTGGGCAAAGGTGTTGATATCCAAGTTATTTTCCCAATTAATGGCAGGGTAGTTGAAATCACCCAGTATTAGGGTGTTTGGTTGTATCTTAATATTTTCCAGTATGTTTAGAAAGATGTAGTGAGAATCTTGGGGCATGGTGGGGATCTGTAGCAAGCTACAATTTGGATTGCAGTCTTTCCTAGTGTTAGTTGCACCTGTAGAATTTCAGATGTATTGTGTTGGGCAACTAGCCTGGAGGTGTGAATATCCTTGATGAATATGGACACTCCTCCACCTTTAGTGTTTTGGTCCTGGTTTGGTGGCCAAAAAGTGTGGTAAGAGTTGTAGGCTGGTATTGCAGGGGTGCTCTCTGGAGCCTTGAACCAGCCGTTTGCTGGTATTGCTCTTCTGTCACTGTAGCGAATGACTTCTTTGCTGCTTCTGTTGATAGGTCTCTACTTTCTCAGGTATTTCTAACCGGAATGGTGTTTGAGCCTTGGAAAAAAAACATCATTGCTTTTTCAGTGGAATTCATACCATTTTTCTGCTGCCCATCATTAAACGATGTAGGGGCCACATCCACTGACACCCCTATGTCTTTTGGGGCTTCATTATTCTCCTGATGAATATTCATTGATACCTTCATTCCCACTAGTTGTTTGGTTCTATCGGTCAGTATGGTAAGAAAATTTACTGTCCATTTGTTGAGATACCGCTGACTGAACTAATGGCTCAAATTGCTTATTATTTTTCACTCCTTGGATAGTACTTGGAATATTTTCTATTGTAATAAGAGCAAGTTGATACATTTCATCTTTTTTGTTTGTTGTATTACATTTTTACGCTCTTCCTTCGACCAGGAGAAAATATCCCCTGCTTTATAGTCATTCATATCTTGCAATAATTTTTCTTTGTAGATTCTCGCCTGTTATCTAGTGCTTGCAGCCTATCCAGCATTTGTTTGTAGGAATTAAGCATGACATTAAAGTAAGAACTGCTGACAAGTTCATTCTCCATTTTCATAATTTCTTCCATTAACAGAGATTCATTTGGTGCAAAGAAGTCATTCATTAAAGACATGCCCCTGGATTCATGAAGCTCGGTGCAAGGCCGGTGTAAGGCCTGCGCCGGCCGTGTGGCGTATATATGGTGTAGTAGCACCATATGCATATTAATTAAGGTGCGCTGCCACCACATCCACGTGCATAGGACACGTGCGCGAGTGCATGGGGCGTTACTAAGCTGTGCCCGGAGATGTGTCAATGTCGGCTGTTGATGAGCAACTTAAACTGCTGAATATTATAGTCTGCCTGCAATAGTTATCGCACCTATCAGTGTCCGTGGGTAATGAAACGTATGCAAAGCATGCAAGGCAGTTCCCGGCCAGACCCAAACAGAAATGCACGCAACACAATATGAGTTTCCGTCCACGGAACAAATGATATTTAAAATCGTGTGTCCGTAATGTACTGCACTGTAAGTAGTTATACCCAGTGGAAGTGAAGCGCATCATGTCAGTGCGCCGCCAATACACACGTCTAGCCCCATGGGCAGGGTCACCAGCAGTCCCACAGTGGTAGTGATAGTACACAGCTGGGCAGTTGTGGCCATATAACAACTGTAAAGAAACCTGACAGTCCAAATTGTATACCAAACTCACACAAACATATGAATATTAAAATGTGCTATACACATGAACAGGAACGTAACCGGCACATACACATAGGATGCTATATGCAGAACCGGGACATCCAAATGCAGAACCCATGCATGCAAATGCAATACACAACAACCCCTGTATAGCACATATCCTGCACCCATGTCCAAATGTCCACCAAATCCAGCTACCAGCCTTGCACAGCCGTACACCTACACATAGCGAGTATTCCCCATATGTAGTAGGAAGTATCGTCCTAGGCAGTATCAGGATTGCAAATATGTATCCCATGTTTGTAAACATCCCATCACAGTTACGTAAATCCAAATGCCCGCGCGTTCATGTTTTGGCAAAATGTGTGTTCATCCCACGTAGGATAAGTAACCTGTTGAAACCTGAGAGTTGTTTACATGCCACGGTGTCTAGTACTGTACACATCTGGACAAAACATGTATGTGTAGTCACGGTACTGTTCAGTTTCTAGACAGACATGCAAAACATACTACGCAAGATGGAACACCTGTCCACCATGCAGGTCTCCCCACTAGGGTTGCCACCTGTTCAGATGCCCAAGTTGGAACATCCTCTGTAGAAATGTGAGAATTTGCAGGATAAAACATACCCCCAGCCAGTGCAAAGGACAGAATTACACTTGTTTGCCAAGATAAAAGCTTATTTCATAGCATTTGAATTGATTATGCTATCCCAAATAATAGTTATGTGTTTCACATACAAAATACCTGTATCATGCAACTATTAAAGAAAATAAGAAATATACTTTTGTCTTAAAATCACAGGTCATTTGCCATGTCTTAGGTTTCATCGCAGGACACAACTGTCCAAAATGGGACTTCCCCTCGCAAAGAGGAACAGGTGGTAACCCTACTCCCCACTGAATTATCAACAGTATATACTCAACTCAATCACATACCGACACCACCTCTCAACCTATTATAGCAACAAAATCTGGACAAAGCCTAAAATGATGGGTGGACAAATAGGGACAGATGTAAATACTGCTCTCACAAACTTCGAAAGTTCACAGAATAATAGTATGTACATTAGCATCAAATGTTGTGAAGGATGTGGGGTAGTCCCCGAGTATTACAGAGGTCCGTACATTTTTACGGTAACAAACCTTCACATATGTTTACTGTACTACTGCATACCTGTAGTTAATTCATAGTTAATTCATGTGCAAAATAATAATCCTCATATGAATGAATACAGGAAATAGTCAAATGTTAATGGGAACACCACTCACCGTGGATTATGTATTGTAACCACCCCCACCCATATTATGTATTGCCAACATTATAAGCTGCTGACAGGTGCCCAAACACCTGTGTCTGTAAACACAGGTAAAATAATGTGAATGGGAACACCACTCACCGGGGATTATGTATTGTAACCACCCCCACCCATATTATGTATTGCCAACAGTATAAGCTGCTGACAGGTGCCCAAACACCTGTGTCTGTAAACACAGATAAAATGTTTAAAATGGACAAACTCTGTCCATATGCTTTGTCTGACATTTGAATATGGTCAGGGCAGTTCGGTTCACCAGGTGGACAAGCCTAAACCCAGATCGCCACATGAACACCCTGACAATTAAAGACTTGTATGTGTCAGGACTATAAGCCTTGGGGTTCTGAATATCCCTGCAGTGATTAAATATGCAGCTTGGGTCCAGAGCAGTAGGGAATAGGGGATGTGTAATATGTAGTACCGCATTTTTCCCAGCAGGAGAATGGATGCCTGTGTTGTAAGTGAAGCGGTGAGGCATATGTTAATGTAGCTATGTACTATGGGTATGCATATAAATGAGTCAGAACACCAAAAGTATAGTGGTTACAGCATCCGGCCAACATGAATGCAGTCCCGGTTCAACTACGACTACAGCACATATAATGTTAAAGTGTAATGAATGCGTCTGTGCTGTACAGACATTTAAATATGTAAAGGTGAACGTGTGTTTCGCATATGTCCATTAACTGGATTACAGATAATGTACTGGTACTGTCACAAGTAATAAAGCCCACGTAAGCACAAAGACTTAGTAAACATATGTAACCCACAATAAGGATATGCATGTGTGCCTGCGCGTAACCCACAATAAGGAAATGCAAGTGCGCCTGTGCGTGTGTGATACGCTCACAGCATAGTAAATGAATGCTGTTTCCCCCACATTAGATATACATGTCTCAAACCTGTTAACCCCGTAAAGTATGAAACCGGACAAAGCCATGCAAACTACCGGTACAAATAGGGACAAACCCCAGATATGTGCCAGAACAAACATAGAAAGTGGATAGAATAACGGGTGTGTCAGTAGCATGGATTCTCTGTAGGGTATGCAGTCGTAACCTGAACTGCTTGCCAGTATTTCCCACCGTAAGTCTTAAATGAAAAGCCACTACATTGCCAGATAGACACAAGTTTATGTAAAACACACCGAAGATAAAGAGGCAACCAGCTGTACACTCTGCGACAATCTGTACAGTGGAAAGGTATGGTATGGATATAGATATATGTGTATACATATAATCCACAGACGTAAACCAAACAAATTATGAAATGAAGATTGTACATGTATATATGTATACACAACAAACATATGTCCCGTAGATATGACATATGTACATAAATAGGCCACGTTATAGCTAATATGGGTAGACAAACAGACATGCACGAAAGGTGAATAAACCGCTGCCTTCCAAACCATTGGCCAGAAAGTGACAGTCCAGCAAGTTCTACACTTTAAACATGCATATAGGTGTCCATTGCAGGACCCCAAAAATTGATCCATACGTAGTGTCAACCGACACTGATGCAAAATAAGTGACCTCAGAAAATACGATATAGCTGTACATGCAACAGTAGCAGGTGCAAGGGTAATGACACATGTGTCGATAGAATGTATGACGTACGAACTGATATCCAGAGAGTGGGGAGTGCATATAAGTGTCTCCACACTTCAGTACCGCTCACATTAAACATGTGTAATGGGTACTGTGGAGAGTTGTCAGGTATGGGAATCATGGGTATGCAGAAATGGACCTAGGTGTTGTTTGGCAGAGATTTCGTAGGCCCGCCCCATGGGAGTGAAGTGGGTATAGCACACGCCTATATTCTCAATAATGGGGCAAACCATCCACTGGATATTGCGTAAACCATTTTGGGAATATGTAGGGCCCTACATCAGTGTCATGTAGGCGATTATCATGGATGGACATGCGTACGACCAAGATGGTAACCATAACTGGCAAACTGTCAGAATAAGACAGCTGCACTAAGGCATAGTACATGAAATACAAATAGGGACTATATTAGATATACCCCAGACAAAGTCAGAACGTTGATAGAATACTGGCATAGCCAGGAATACGAATGTTATGAGTGTTACTAATCATGTAATAGAAATGTCAGTCACTATTATCTAACCGCACAGTTCGTAATGCCTTGCCAGCAATTTACCAGAAAGGCACATTACTATGACAAATGTGACAATTGCAAAGGTCAAACGTCAGGGCGTTTACCCATAATGTGTACAGGTTAGGGGTATGAAGGTAACCTGTTCAAAATACATGTACAGAACTAGTGATACTAGGTGGACAGGTGAGAAGAAAGACATCAGGACAAATGAGAAAACATGTACAAGTCATACGCATGTACTCCGACAAATGTGAATGACAACGTATGCCCTGTGAAAGTCAATGTGGAAGGTTAATAGACTCAAAAGAAATGTGTCCCTCTGGGTGTCATGCAGTGTCACCGTAACAATGTCCAGTCCCCCATACTCGTACGTGAGCTCTGCCACTGACGGAAAGCGCAAATACCGGCGTACACATACGGTACATGAGAGACTAATTAGTGTGGATAAGCAGCTGTTGGCCTGTGTGAGGAATACAACCCTCTGGGTGGGTGTGTCCTGCAATATAAATGTAATGGCATGTGGCCTGTGATGCCGCCATACAGTGTGTGTATTGGTGTCAGAAAGTTGATATCTTGTATCAGACACATACTCCGCAACTGTACAGATTTATGCAGAATGTGCAGAGTTCTGCCTCATATGTTTGGTGTGTTCCACGTAACATCAGTACCAGTCTGGCACATTCCTGATAACTGAAGTCATGAAATAATGACAAACGTGTGTTTAAGACACCAAATCCATCAGAAAAGTCATACTAATGCAAAACCTATTATTGTGTCAACTATCTACGTTTGTAAGAGCAACATGTCAATACTGCCCCTATGTGTCCCACTATCAGATAAGGCTTTGTCAAGATGTTTGCTCTAGGAGGTGGAGTGGTATGATCAGAAACAGATACATGTGTGAGGAAACAGCATTATCGACTGCAAGATAATGCAGAAGGTATGAAATGCGCTGCAGTAGGACATTCAGTACTGTCCGCAGGTATGTGCTGACATGTCAAATGACACACCAGTCTACATGAAGTACCTATAGGGCTGTCACCTTTACAAATGATGATAGTGGGACATACCCACAGCCATGCACACAGCACAAATAGACATACACACAGCAAAACTAGGCCATGAGACATGAAGCCTCTGGCGTGTACGAGTACAGTGAGAGTACAGCAAGGATAGATGTCTGCCAAGATATACAGCAAATGCCTGTAAGGGCATGTAACACCGCCTGTAACACAGACGTTGCATGGACAATGTTGGGATTTGCAACATACCCCATTGGTATGTGAAAGCTATGCAAATATGCGATACATGAAACAGTCAGCTGTCCATGCAAGAGCAGAGTTATGGGCAGAAAATATATATATATATATATATATATATATATATATAGAGAGAGAGAGAGAGAGAGAGATACAGACATACACACACAGACACACACACGTGGCAGGGTTGTGAGCAGAACATGAATGTAACCACTGTACCACACAACAGCATTATGCAGTGACAGAACATGCAACCGTGAGTAGTAGATCACGGAAATCACACAGGCATACGTCTAGCCTATAGACAGCGGCATCAAAGGCAAAGACGCCACACAGATGTTATGGTGAGTGAATACTGTAAAAGCAATATACTGTTGTCATGCAGCTGGAAACACACACACACACACTTGGCAGGGCTGGTAATCGAACTTATACGTAACTACCCTATCACACTACAGCATGACGCATTTACAGAACGTGCTACCGAGATTACTAAACACAGCAGACCCACAGGCATTTTACTAGGTGCGTGTCAACATCCGCAAAGGCAAAGACGTCAGCAGGATATATCTGTGGTACGAAGCATCTAAAAGCATAACCTGAGTCCCCAGGCGGACGGGAACATGCACACACACACACACACACACACACACACACACACACACACACACACACACACACACACACACACAAACACACACACACACACACTTGGCAGGACCGGGAGTTGAACATACACCTAACTACCTTATCACACTACAGCATGACGCATTTACAGAACGCGCTACTGAGATTACTGAACACAGCACTCCCAGAGGCATACTTCTAGGTGGGTGACATCATCCGCAAAGGCAAAGACGCCGATAGGGAATGCATGTGTTGTGAGGCATCTAAAAGCATTACTGTTTCCCCAGGCAGCTGGAAACACACACACACTTGGCAGGACCAGGAGTTGAACATACACCTAACTACCTTATCACGCTACAGCATTACGCATTTATAGAACACGCTACCGCGATTACTGAACACAGCACCCCCAGAGGCATACTTCTAGGTGGGTGACATCATCCGCAAAGGCAAAGACGCCGATAGGGAATGTATGTGTTGTGAGGCATCTAAAAGCATTACTGTGTCCCCAGGCAGCTGGAAACACACACACACACACTTGGCAGGACCGGGAGTTGAACATACACCTAACTACCTTATCACACTACATCATTACGCATTTACAGAATGCGCTACCGAGATTACTGAACACAGCACTTCCAGAGGCATACTTCTAGGTGGGTGACATCATCCGCAAAGGCAAAGATGCCGATAGGGAATGTATGTGTTGTGAGGCATCTAAAAGCATTACTGTGTCCCCAGGCAGCTGGAAACACACACACACACACACACACACACACACACACACACACACACACACACACACTTGGCAGGACCAGGAGTTGAACATACACCTAACTACCTTATCACACTACAGCATTACGCATTTACAGAACGCGCTACCGAGATTACTGAACACAGCACTCCCAGAGGCATACTTCTAGGTGGGTGACATCATCCGCAAAGGCAAAGATGCCGATAGGGAATGTTTAGAGAGTGAGCAATCTGAAAGCATATTACTGTCCCAAGGTAGACGTAGACAAACACATGGCAGTGCTGTCATTGGGGCAACTAAATATCTACAGAGCACTACAACACTAAATAGATACGGGATGCGCCACAGACAGTACACCCTTCGAGACAGCAACCAGTGTGTTCAATGTAGGCATCCATCGTGACATTGAAAATGGACATCTGTTGCCTGGATGACCACCATGGCTATACAGGATGTCAATGGCCATGCCCACATGCTTAGTATCACACATCTGTTTGGAATGTACAGTGTGTCCATCTACACAACGGCGTACTGGGCATGCTCACACAGCAGTTGCAAAGTGCCATTTTGCATGCACACGGATTCTAATCACGGAAGGGCACAGTTTGGAATGTACTGTGTGTCCATCTACACAATGGCGTACTGGGCATGCTCGCACACTTAGCAGTTGCAAAGGGCCACCTTGCATGCACACGGAGTCTAATAACAGAAGGGCGCAGTGTGGAATGTACCGTGTGTCCATCTACACAACTGCGTACATGGACTGTACTGTGTGTCCATCTACACAACAGCATACTGGGCATGCTCACACACTTAGCTGATGCAAAGGGCCGTCTTGCAGGCAGATGGAGTGTAAACACGGAAGGTCTCAGATTGGACTGTACCATGTGTCCATCTACACAACTGTGTACATGGACTGTACTGTGTGTCCATCTACACAACAGCATACTGGGCATGCTCATACACTTAGCTGTTGCAAAGGCCTGTCGTGCATGCAGATGGAGTGTACACACAGAAGGGCACAGTACAGAAGGGCACAATAAGGTATAACTGTCCTCACGCACAGAGCGGTCACACATGCAGTGACCTGTACACACACAGCTGCCATCACAGCTGTCACAGGTGCAGGTCACACACATACACACCGCAGTGTACACTGTAGCTGTCAAGTCAGCACCATGTCATTGGTGCAGCACTACACAGCCTTACAGTACCACAACACTATGTGACACATGACCACTGGGCTGTACAGAGGTGTACACTAGCTGTGCAGAGTACACATGTACCAACAGGGATCCAACAGGTGTTATGCATTGCAATGATACCAGTATACATGAACAGGTCAGCTCAAGACATACCACGGCCCTTACACAGCTGTGACACTTGACTGTTGCTGTACACCAATGAACACATGTCTGGATATGTCATACATGTGATTGTGTGGATGTGTGCATGGACTGCACACACAACACATACATACATAGCCTTTGATGTACCTCGTGCATAACAGTGGCCTAATCAATGCTACACACGCGAATGGAAGGTGGGCCCATGTCTGTTGAATGCTCACACTACAGGGGGTAGCAATGTTGACCAGGACACATACCCTTGTACTGGTCGCCTGTGACACCCGTGATATCATACCACAGTCCATGTGTTATGTATGTCAACACACATGTCCAACAATAGCAATGCATACAAACATGGCAACAGGAGACACATGTGGCATCTGTACTGTGCATGCAGCAACCATGCAGTGCAGTGGCCGATGTCCATAACATAGTTGCACCTACCTACGACATGCAGTCGCAATGCAGACCCATCATTAACACCTGTATACGGTGACATACAAACAGCACGTGTGGAGGGATGTGTGTACATAACATGGTGTACCACCTGTGTAGATGTATGTGTGCAGGGGGTGGCTCACAGTTGTGTCACACACCATCCTATCATGCCATGTGCTAACGGTATGCTATGTCGCTGTTACGTGACGGTGCTGACATAATGCATACACAGCGGTCAGGTGTCACCAACTATATGTCACATGGCACCTGTAACACCTACAACCTCCCATGTGCATATAGCAGCACATTTGCCAGATATAGCATTGGTACACATAATGCAATCAAGACCACTGTATGTCTATCAAACGTGTCATCATATGGCAGGTGTATCATTCCAAGCACTGCCATGTGTGTCCAAATGTGTGACCAGAGATGTCACATATCGTGGGAATATGTCCCAGTTGTTACACATCCCTGTACACCATTGTAGAGATCTGTACATACGTCAGTGTGGGAAGCATGACATCGGCCGGTGTGGTGCATCATACACGTCGGCTGTCCGTATACACATGTGTGGTCACCACAGTGTGTGTGTGTCTGTATGTATGTCTGGTGCTTGGTGTGAGGGTGTATGCTAATATACGGTGAGAAATGATCACTAACCCCACATGGTGACTAACCCGTAATGGTGATGCAGTGCACTACCCTGTTGATGTCATAGGTCCCAGCCATACTGGCTACCTGTGCATGTTCCTTCTCTGTGACACGTCATAGGTTCATAGGTTCATAGGTTCATACTAGGCTATCTGCCCGAGGGTATTTACAAGCCTAGCCCATCGTTTTGTGGCTTACGCCACCCCTTTAGTATGGTGAACTATACCCCTTATTTTGCTGTGCCTCTGTCGAGCAGTGACACTGAGGTAATCCCTGGAGTATATCTGCGATCACCCATCCATTGGTCAAGATTTCTCTTGAACAAGGCCAGCGAGGTGCTCTGCCTCACATGTACCGGGATTTTGTTCCACAGCATAGGGAGTCTTTGGGTGATGAATCTATCCCTCCAGCACGTCCTATTAATAACCATGTCGAGGTTTAAGTCTCCCGCCCTTGTGGCTCTGATGGATCTAGATTTTTTGAGGTGAAGCATATTCATCAAATCTGGGTTTGACATGGCCTTGTATGTTAGGCAAAGGTCACCTCTGAGCAAGCGGTAAGCGACTGAATAGAGCTGGAGTTCTTTCAGTCGGGCAGCATAGGACAGATTTTTGAGACCCTTTATCCTTTTGGTGAGGAACTTTTGTGGCCTCTCCAGCTGCTGCAAGTGTCGGGTCAGATACACTTCGAATGGGGCATTGTACTCAATCATTGGTCTGATGAGTGATGAGTAAAGGGAGACTATGACCTCCCTTGATCTAGATGAGAATCCCTTCATGATAAGGTGGGCAATGTAGAAGGTCTTCCTAACTACTTTAGCTACATGGGTGTCGAATGACAGACTACTATCAACCTGGGTCCCCAGGTCCCTGATAACTTCTTCTGTGCACAGTGGATTGCCACCTATTTGGTAGCTAGGGGTAACCTTGTTTTTCCCGAAGGGTATGACTATGCATTTTTTGGCATTTAACTTTAGGCCGTGGCTCTGGCACCAGTTATCCATTTCTGTGAGACCTTTCTGAAGGATATCTGTGTCAGATGTGTTTTCTACTATGGCGCCCAGTTTGCAGTCATCTGCAAACTTTGTCAGCCATAACCCTCCTGTGTTTGCTTGTACTTCGGAAAAGTAGATGCCAAACAAGAGTGGGCCCAGGACTGAGACTGTGGGACACCACTTGTGACAGGCTTTGAGTCTGACATGGCGCCAGCAACTCTGACCCTGTGGGTTCTGTCACTCAGCCAGTTTGCAACCCATCTTGTGATATATGGGTTAACATTTAAGCTGATGAGTTTTTCAATGATACCCGAGTGGGGTATTGTATCGAAGGCCTTAGCCAGATTGAGGTAGGCTGTATGGACTGCCTTTCCCTCATCAATGGCTTTGGTGACTGTTTCGAAAAAGTCAACCAAGTTTAAAAGGCATGATCTGCCTTTGACAAAGCCAAACTGGGTTGGATCCAAAGTCTGCAAATTCCCTATGTCTTTATTTATGAGGTCCATTATGATCCTCTCCATGGCTTTGCAGATAAGGCTTGTCAAGCTAATGGGCGGTAATTTCCAGGGTCGGTGGAGGCACCGCCTTTGTGAAGTGGGACCACAGTTGCAGTGCGCCACTCCTGGGTGCGTATCCAGAGGTAAGACTTTGATTAAACAGCTGTCCTAGCTGTGGGTTTAATTCCTCATTGAGTTCGTGGAGCACACAGCCGGGGACACCATCAGGTCCCATGGATGCTGTGTTTTTGCTTTGGAGAGAGCAGTTCTCACTTGGGCACTGGAGATGTTTGGGGGCTGCAATCGTTTGGTATAGATATCTCTCCTTTGGGGGGAGAAGTTTGCACTGAACCTGTCAGCCAGTATGTTGGCAATGTCTGTAGGATCAGTAATCTTCACATCATTTTGAACTAGTTCTGAGCATATCTGGGAGTTTCCTCCTAGGTTTCTAACATAGCTAAAGAAGGCCTTATGATTGTCTTTTGAGTCTTTAGCTATTTTTCTCTCAAAATTTGCTTTGGATGATTTTATGAGAGCTCTTAGTTTTTACTTATAGTGATCAAGGGTGTCTTACCTTTTAAGGATTTTGCTCTATCTTGTAGTAGCTTCCTTTTGTTGTAGAGTTTGTTTATGGCTGGGGTCCACCAGACTGGACGCTTGCCTTCGGTACAAAGAGTCTTTGTTTTGCTTGGGATTGCCTTATCCATGCAGTCCTGCAGGTGCTGGTAGAAGGCATTTGTAAGTGATTCAGCGGCTAGAGTACTGTTTTCCGCCCGGCTCGGGGCCTTAAAGGAGCCCACACTAGTCTTTAGAAGTGTGAAGTCGGCTTTCGGCAAGTTCTGTACTGTGGTCGTTTTTAGTTCCGGTGGTGCTGGGATGAGGACCTCCAGCGAGATTAGTTTGTGATCTGATCTCACCAGTGAGGGGTATACCTCCGGTGTTGAACATTGTGCTCCCATGTTCGTGATGATGAGATCAAGTATGTTACCTCCTCTTGTGGGGATGGTGACTAGTTGTTCCATGGCATTTGAGTTTATGAATTCCAGGAACTTTTGGGCTAGGGTGTTTGGGCTTGAGTAGTGTTCCCAGTCTATATTAGGGTAATTGAAGTCACCTAGTATGATGGTGTTTGGTGATACATTTATCCCTCTAGTGTTTTCAGGAAGGCCATGTGAGGTTCCTGAGTTTGTGAGGGTGGCCTGTAACATGCTACAATTTGCAGAGCAGTCTTGCCTACGGTTAATTGCACCTGGATGTTCTCCGATGCATCGTGCGTTGCCACCAGTCTTGAGGTGTGGGTGTCCTTGATGAATATGGATACCCCCCCTCCTTTCTTGGTATTGTCCGGATTTTGGGGCGAACGCATGATATGAGGTAAAACCTGATAGCGCTTGGGGTGCTCTCAGGAGCCTTGAACCAGGTTTCTGTCACAGCACAGACATCGATGTTCTCCATACTGAGAAGGGCCTCGAGTGCGTGCATTTTGAGATTTAGACTTCTGGCATTGAGCAGCATTACCCTTAGTTTTTTTCGTTTTTTGTGTTCTAGGGTGGTAGTTTTAGAATTTGAGCCTAGCCTAAAAAAGGCACTATGGGGTGGCAAGAGCCTTTGCCAATATCCGGAATCCCAGGGTGACAGGTGCAAGCCGTCCCTTCGAAGCAGCGTGGCTTGTCCAGCATGTCATCCCAGGCAGACAGATACTGGATCCCCTTTGAATGACACCAGTGTTTAAGCCAATTCTTAAAGCTGATCATCTTATCTCTGTATTGTGGCATCATTCTTGGTGAAGGTAGGATACTGCTCAAGGTCAGGGTCATACCTGCCTGGGCTACATAATCAGAGAGCTCCTCAATGTCTCTTTCATGTAGTCCAAGGAGGTGCGTCTCAGGTCGTTTACACCAGCGTGGACAATGACTGAGTCATATTTGTACCTGCTGTTGAGAGACCTGAGTGCTTGCATTATGTGGCGGATTCTAGCGCCCGACAGGCAGCTTACTGTGACCTTCTCCTTACTCAGTTTGGTGAGCGGGACGTCAGTGTGTCTGACTATGGAGTCACCAATGACTAGTGTGTCTGGCATTGTGTTTGGCTTTAAGGGCTGTGACTGTTTGACACTCTGACTGTGAGGTCTATGTGTTGCAGGTGTTGTGTTCTGAGGTGGTGGTTGTTTGGGTGTCTGCTTTGGTGGCCTCTGCTGTTTTGGTAGATTTTTGATCAGAGCCTCCGAGTATGTCTTTGTGTGCTTATGTGTATGATCTGAGGTTGTAATGGTACTATGTGAGACTGGGTCTATAGTGTGTGTGGTAACCTTCTCCTCCTGACTGGTCTTGCCAGTCCTATGTTGAGAGCTCAGCCTCCAGTTTGGCCGTATAGTTGCATCTCTCGCATGTATTTGTGTCTTGTGGGAGGAGGAGAGGGTTGTCTGTGTACATGAGGCAATTGTAACATTGCCTCAATATTCCCAGGTTCACCAGCTGAGCAGGAGAGGACACTAGCAACTGATCCCTCGACATGCTAGAAGGATAGACAAAAAAACTTTAAAAAGAATCCCGGGGGCGTGGGTGACCGAGAAATGAGGGTTGCCTTTTTGGGGTACTATCTATGACAAGAGTGCCGTATCAAGGTAATAAGTACTGTAGGAGCAAGTGCTAGGTTTAACAGATAGAGAATAGTCTACTTAGAGTCAAGTAGAGATGATCTTTTTAGTTATAGGATGCGCTGATTTGATCAGTAGTATAGTTCGAGGAAGGTAGTTTTAAGGGAAAATTTGAAGAGTGGACTTTAGGTAGCCCGAATAGTTTAAACCTGCTTAACCGGCGCTGCCCTAGTGTGCAACAGCTGCCCTAGTGTGCAACAGTGGCAACTCCGCGCTAAATCGCGCTAAATTGCGCTAATTCACGCTAATTCGCGCCAAAGCGTGCTTTATAGCAGGGGGCTGGAAAAGACAGGAAATGACCCAAAATGGCCAATAAACTACAAGTCATGTGGGTGCATAGCACTGTGAGGGTGATGACCACATAGGCAAGGGTCCCCACCTGCACACTATGGGGTGTGCGTTATAGTGGTGTACACCCCGTGAATGTGGCCATGTTCCCATACTGTTACAGGGTCCTACTGCTGCACAGTGTGGCCTCCAGCTACCAAGTGACACCTCACATCATCATCATTGGCCAGACCACTGTGTACAACCCCTGCACCATGTCACCATACCTGTAATGTGTCCTGCTATGTATGTCACATCTCTGTCCAGTGTAGCCTGTGGCACTGACCACATGCGTCAGGTGCAGTATATGTGCGGACATCTGTGTCATGTTGGTGTTTCCAACAGTCAGGTTGAGAGTACATGTAGCATGCTGATATTGCCAGACGTGCCTGTGAGTAATCCACAGTTACACATGGGGGACTGCAAACACTGCCACCTGTAGGCACATGCAAGTACACCATAGGAGGGAACCAGGGTATCACAACCAACATGGTGCTACAGATGTAACCGAGCACATACCGTGAACACATCACAATGCATGCTGCACCTGCACTACATGGTATGACCGATGCATGTCGACAGTACACAACCTATGTCACATACACATCTGTCAGTATTCACACACAACCACTGCAACATACACATCCCTCACTATGCATACACAGGTAATATTACATACACCTCTCACTATGCTGTTCACCCTGTGCATCAGAATATTTGTGCATAACCCTGCACCGATGGTGTGGATGACAGGGATGCGGCACAGGCTTCATCATATGCACAGGGTGATATGTTTGCCAGGGGCATAGGCTGCACCAATGGATAACATCATGTGTGTGTGTCAGGGCCGGTGGGTTGATTGGACATGTCTGTTCAGAATGCATGTGGATGTTGTGGAGCCCTACATTTGTGTTGGCTGTGTGTGTATGTGTGTACACAGTTCTGCCACTTGTGAGGCCTACATGGGGTATAATTGACAGCCCCAGATTGTACAGAGCAGGTTGTACAGCTCACTGTATCTGTCCACGGCCACGTGACCTGTGCCTGCCTGGGGTTGCACGGGCACTACCAGGTGGAGGTACAGAGTGGCTACTGTCCGACGACACATGTCCGCTGGAACTGTGTCCCCACTGAGAACGTCCAGAGCCATGTCCACATGGCCTGCTGTGTCCTGGTGTTGACAGCTGCACTGCTACTGCTACCGGCACTATGGGAGCGGGCATGTGAGGTGGCATGCTCACGTTGACCTACACTAGGTGGTGTTGCTGACCTATGTCCACGTGGCCTACGCCTCACTCCTACCAGATGTTCCAGCACAGACAACTCCCGCTCGCTGATTGCCATGCCTCGGTCAAGGATTCTGACCATTTCACCTAATCGCCTATCCAGAACATCAGCAATCTGCTGTTGAGCATTTGCCAATGCCTGGATGTTGTCATTTAGGGTATGGATAGCAGCCCTCTGCAGCCTCTGCCCTTCTCTGTTCTGCCATTCAGCACGTGCCTGTGCCGCCATTACAGTCTGGAACATGTGTCTGGTGATACCAGCTGCTGCGCTCTGTCCTGCAGGTGCATGTCTGCCAGAGGCCCTCCTATGAGCAGCACTGGCCACATGCCTGTGTGGCACATCTGCAGTCATTAAACTGACACCATGGTGTGTAGACACACCCTCTGTAGCCACCACACGTTCCTGTTCCATACAAACAGACACTGACTGTCCTTCCTCTATGGCCACTGGTGATGTGGTATGTGTTGGCAGCAGAACTGTGTGCGGGGAAGCGGGGGACATACCTGGTATGGTAACCATTGGCACAGATTCAGTCCCTGACAACCCTGCCTGTACCTCATGCATATGTTCATCACCGCTAGTATCTGTGGGGACACTAACATCAGATGGACCGCAGGAGGGTAACGCACCTACATCAACTGTGAATGCAAAGAAATACTGTAAAGTACAATAGACACAGACACACACACACACAAACACAGACACACACACAAACACAGACACACACACACACACAAACACAGACACACACAAACACACACACAGACCCACACAAACACAGAAACACACACACACACAGACACAGACACACAGACACACACACAAACACAGACACACAAACACAGACACACACACAGACACACAAACATAGACACACACAAACACAGACACACACAAACACAGACACACACACACACAAACACAGACACACACACACAAACACAGATGGCATGCAGCATGCCTGCGATACAGCAGCGGGCATGCAGCTCAGACATTAATAGTGTTAGTAAGCATACCTCCCTGGGGTGCACACTACAGCAAGCAGGTGTCATATCAGTAGCCATGCAGTTCACACAATCATGGTAGTATGCATGCATCCCCATGATACACCATGTGGCCCAGAACAGGATAACAGTACACATGGCTGACGTAACCTTGACATGTAATCTACTGACATGTGCATTAACATGCATACATGTCTGACACAATGGTGTCCTGACACATGTACAGCATCATAATGGGCTTCACATTGCAGTGTTGTGTGTATTCCCTACAGATAGAATGCATGTTTAAACAAATGTGCATGAGCATGGGAGGGTAGTGTGAGCCATCTACATTGCTATACAGTGTGAAGTACGGACACTGTGCCATTGCATGGCATCATGAGGCATCTATGTTGCTGTAGAATGCATAATATGTACACATTGCATAGCCATAACTGCAACACAGTCGTGATGTTCAACAGATCGTATATGGTAGACTTCAGTGACACCTCCAGTAGCTGTGCACAGGCTTTTAGGTTGTCCAGTGTACCACATCAACTCTATAATCGGTCAGCTAAGGCTATAATTGGACCATGTGTGGACAATGTGCAACAGGGTGTATACACATCCCATGTACTGTGTGGCTACATGTCTCTGGCCATCCCCCATGGCCATGTGTGCACATGTGTTGGCCAATTGTGTGTGATGGCCATCTATCTCACATGTCTGTGTTGTCCCATATGACATACACCCATAGATGTCAGATATGTCACAATCCACAGGGCTATGCAGACAACAGGTTGTATGTTTGGTATGTGGGGAATAGGTCAAGCGATAGTGTGACAATATTGCAGACAGAACACTACATGTTTGGGACATGTCAGGTGGCACATCACAATGTGTGCACGCAATGCAGGGGCATATGACACAATGGTGACACCTGTGGGCTGCCCATATCACAGCTCACTGTGTGGTACTGTGTGCGTACCACACATGTTGTTCCAATGCATACTACATATGCCTCCATTGTAGAACACCTCCACCGTTGTATGCACAGCTGACCAGACATGTCGCAATCACAAGTACTGTGGTTTCAAGTCGGTGTATCATTATGTTTGTATATATTGCACATGGGTGGCCTGTGTGAATGAAGGGTGGTGCGACCTGCATATCGTGACTGGAACAAACATCAGGTGTGCAAGTGTTAGCTGGCCACATGGCAAATAGATCTACACTGTAACATGCCAGATACTTATGACAGTCTCACCTGCAACGGACTCATGTCTGTGCGGCATGCCAGAGGTACCTGTATAGGGGTGACACACCAGTATGAACATTATCCATGACTGTATGACAGCCACAGGTTGCACTGTGCATGTGAACACATTCACCTGTGTAATAGCATATAGTATGCACATGTGTGCATACACAACGTAGCATATTGTAGTATGCAGCATGTGTGTCCACATACCTTGCATATGTTGTTACTTTACATAATGTACAGTGACACATGCAACTACATGGGATATAATAGCCATAAGTGCAGTACTGACTTACCAGGCAACTCCAGGCTCATTGGTTGGGAGACACCCACCTCCACGATGGCAGCTAGTGTTTCTGGATGCTGTTCCCTGGGTGTCCCCAGACTGGCCAGTAGCTCCTCGGTGTGTGTGAGTGGGGGCTGGGTTGGTGGCCCACCACCTGTTCCACCTTGTTCCCTGGTGATTGCAGTGGCACACTGTTTTGCATGTCGTACCAAGTCCATGCAGTGTCTGCGCACCTGCTGGTAGGTGCGGTTATGGCCACCCACATCGTTCACCCTCCTGCGTAGATCTTGCCACAGGTCATCCCGCTGCTGGGCATGCTGTGGCACATGGCTGAACAACAAGTCATAGTTGTCATGGAGCTGTGGGATGAGGACATCATCCTCCTGGTGGGTGTATGCTGGGAGGCGTGTACGGGGCATTATCTGTAAGACATAATGATGGTGACAGGTCACAGTTTCAGAGATGTACAGAGATACTGCTGCACATACATTTCTATGACATCTACTGCATCTGCACAGTTATCTTTGCAAAGCATCATGACACTGACATGACTGACGTGTTTGTGTCACACACATGTCACACCCATCATGCTTGGATATCATCACCATATATGTGTGTCACCTCATTACAGTGTTCATACTCCATGTAGATGCTGTCTTGCTGTGGGCATGTCTATTTGCCTGCACTTGTGTTCTTACCTACCTGCACATGCCTGGATGTGTCCATGGTACTGCTGTTGACCAGGATGCTGTGTATATGTCACATATCAACACAGACACAGCTGTAATGGACTTGAGCATTGACAATGCACACATACACATGGACACCTGTACATGCATGTGTTTTGCCATATACATCTACACAGCACTGTACAACTGTTCAACATCCTGCCACGGATCACCTGTATTGCACATGTGATAGACATGGGACAATGGCTAGTCAAACGACATTTGCAGGGATGGTTATCAACCATAGCATGTGCGGGCACAGTTTCCAAGCTGTAACAGAGAGCCATTATGCCACCGCAAGGTGCATCAGTGCCACATTACTGATCCAGTCAGTTGATAGTACATCTACCATGTGGCCATCACACCATGTATGACTGGGATGACATGTGCAGCTTTGATGGACAGGGTTGCATGGTATGGCAGGAGTATGTCACATATATGGCACAGGGATCTGTCCAGCCTGTGGCGATCCTAGTATTAGGACGGTGGCTGTCTATGACATATGTCTTATAGATCAGGATATGGACATGTAGCATGTCCATCATCATGGTGTAGCAAATGTCTTTCTGCAAGGTAGACAGCATGCTGCATAGTGGAGGTGAGGATTGTGAAGGCTGGTATCGCACATCAATGCATAGCCATTACCCCTTAAAGGTGGTATGTGATCCAATATTGGTCACCGCAGTGCTGTATATGCCTGTCCAGTGATCTCCATGCTCATGGATGGCACCCTGACATGACATGGGTACTTCATATGACTACCTAAGGGGCCCGGAGACGTCACCAAGTCGGGGGGTGCACTGCACAGCACCATCCCTTACACAGTGTCCATAATGTTGACCACAGCCTAGGTAGTAGTTTATGGGTACAGGGATGTTCACCTAGCGGTGACAATGCTGGTATCATCCATCAGACTGTGCACATATGTCACACACCTCACCCACACAGCCCATTCTGTATGTTGTTCACAACACTGACACAGCTATACTGATAGGTCATGGCCATTCACAGCCTTACATACACAGATGCCTAACATTTGTCTGTGTGGTATGGGCTACAATGAGGGTGAGGTACAACACATTAACCCTGTTCTACTGTAGCTGGCACTGGTGTGATGTGCACATGTCACTCTTGCACCTTTCGTAGTTGTGAGTCTGTCAACAGGCCACTGGTGGAACACTCCTGTGACATGCAAAGGTATTTGTAATCAAATATCCGTGCTGTCTTGTACATCTGTACTGCTAACATCTACAGTGCTAATGGTTCATGGACATGCACACCATACTCAGCAGGGTTATAGTGCAGTGCAACCCAAAATGACTGTCATCACCACTTGTGGGTTGATATTATCCAACACCCTATCTGTATTGTATGGTCATGCTAGGCACTTGTTCAGAACTTGTGATCATGTCATGAGCTACTGATTACTATAGCACCCATAAAACACCATTTCCCACAGGTACACTGGCTGTCCTACACTTCCCAGCTTGCTTATGGTACAACAGCTGTTGTACACATGCTTACATATCCTGTGGGACATGGTTGTATGTACAGGCATGTCCAACTGTCACGTACCAGTGCTACTGCCTGTCTATATGAGGGATATGTTGTACATGTGGCAATAGAGCAATTATCTCATGTACACATTCAATGCTCACCTCCCAACATACAACACTACAGCCTGTGGGGGATGCACTTCTGCAGCCGTGCTGGGGGCATAGCTCTCAAGTGTACCTCATTACGAGGAACGTACCTCATTTGGGGTTTTAAAAGGTGCATGTTCCTCAAGGTTCCACATTGAAAGGGTCTGACACACATTCATTGTTGGGAATTGTTTACCTGCTAGCCATGGCTAAATAGATGGGAATCATATTAATTCATTAGAATATCTTTTTTATACGTAAAACCAGCCTATTTTAGCCATCATATGCCCTTCCTAGTTGAAGTTGTTAGCAAGCCAGTTGTAAGTGTTCCACGTTTTGCCCATTTGTCACACAGTATGAGGGCTAATGTTCCTCATTTTGGGGACAGGAGGTTGACAGCTATGGCTGGGGGTAATGCTGTCACCAACCCTGACTGCACCTGACAGTCATTTGGGGATGTGTAACATTCGCAAAACACCCCACTCATCACATAGTCTCACATGATCTACACCACTGGCCACACCTACGAGGACAACTTGTGCAGTACGTCTCCATACTCACTGTAGGCACCAGAGGTAGCCCCCATCATGGACAACATCACCAGCTTATAGCCCACAGACTCATGTGTGCCCATCACATACAGCCAATAGGGAGTTGTAACATTCACAACACACCAGTCATAGATGACTCTGTAGGGAGTCACACTGCAGTTCCACACAGCAGGCTACACAAGGCGATAGTCACTTACATCTTGCTGTCAGGTAACTGCTTCTGCAACATAACCTATGCACCCATGCCACACCTCACCAGGTACGATGTGACTGTCATTCTCCATGTTAGTGTGACTGCCCTGTGATGCCACTTCACAGACTACATGTGCAGGGACATGTAATAGCTCACCAGTCTGATAGCCCTGAGGGTGTGGGCCAAGCCCTGGGGAGCATTTTGCATTCATCCGGACATGATACCACTGTACAACAACTGACTGTGTCACTTCAACAGTTGCCTATGCTCCTATTGTCATTCCACAGGCATCTGGTATCTGTCTGCTTTGACTGACCTGGTGAAACACAATGCTGTGGCACAGATGACCTGCACCTGTCAGCCCTGGGAGTACAGCACACATGTAAGGATCTTGCTGCTTCTATACTGCCTGTCTTGCACCGTTTCCAATAACTGTCACCGGCAGGACGGGAACTGGCAGGCACAACATGGGGTCATGTGACACAATGCTTGCATCTTCCTCTGTGACGCACGCAGGCAAGGCACACCTTATAATGCACTACTCAAACATCTCTGCAGTGACTGGGACCTGCCTCTAGGCTCTGCAGAGCACACCTGCAATAACAGGTTATAGACAGACCATACCTTTCAGGCACATACCTGGACCGGCACACCCACAGCTGAGGGATTCCCATATCCCACTATGTTTTGCACACATCCTGGCAAGTTACTTAGCACAATGCATCAGAGGTGCTCCACGTGCAACTAACTGTGTCCGGGACCGCTATACACATTGTAACAAGCTACAGAGTCAACATCATACCCAACGGTTAGCATACCTTCTTTGTTGGTATATTGGACAGTGGGCCTCAGACAGCTACTACTGATGTGTGACTGACACGACCCCACACTTCACTGGGATAGCCACTCATGTACCGACACATCCATGAGTCATAACCTCCGCTCTGCTGAATCAACCCATACACACCACCTCCAAGACCTACATTAACCTTGGCATGAACACTACCACCATGTGACTGGTGTTACACACCTGGGGTTATCCCCTCATTGGTGGATTCTGAACATATGCTAATCAACCCTGTTAGCCACATCCCAGCACCACACCCATCACAGCATGCACAGTACATGAGTACTACAACACCTACTACAGACGTTTGCTGACAGTGGTTGTTAACGTCATGACACCCGTGCAGATGGACAATGCACATACAAATGCTGACACATACCCCAGTGCACTTCATTAGCATGTACACAACTGCATGGATCAAGCTATTCCACACCGAGCCATGATGGTACACACCAGATAACAGACGCCACTCTGGTGGTCATGTTCCATGGACATATGATGTACAACAACAGGTGTAGGCTATTGCACAGTGGTGTACATTCCCATGTGTGGGGTGGCTCACTGGTCAGCTGTGGTGGGGCCACAGGGTCTCTCATCACATACTCCAAGACTAGCTACGTAAACATGACTGCCATACATTCCGGGGTGTACCACCAGGCATTATGGTGGTATGTCAGTAGTTGATGGCAACACCCACATCTGCTGTCACATACAACAGTCACTCAGGAACATTACAGACCCAGGTGATGTTGGCAACATGCTGGAGGATGGATTCAATGCTAACATTACACCCTCTGACTCACTACAGGACCACAATCCATACATGAACATTGTGGTGTCCCTGTGGTCACACCTACACAGTACTGACCTACACTCTATATGTCCTGGGACACTGGTCCCATGTCACCTTCCAATGTCCCAGGCTGTGATGTCCACCAACCTGTGAATCACATGTCTCCCCACTAGGCCACCATATTCAGTAATTGCCTTGTTTCAGACATTGTAGCTCCTGAATGGCACACAGCAGCATTTATCACACTACACAAAGGTGGCACCACAATGCACGAGTGGGACTATAGTCCTACACACCTGACTGGACTGTTCTGCATGGCTATGGGGCACATCATCAAGGACGTCATTCACAGAGACATTGTTGGGCTTCCGTCCTTTGCTGCCACCCGGGTTGGGCTTGTTAGGGCCAGAGCATGGCCCCTACACATGGTGGACTCCTTTCATACAGTTACCAGGGCAGTTGCTGATGTACGGGAGTCCACACATCCTACATTGTCCTCTCATTGCCTTTCAGCACCATTCCCCATTCTGGTATTGACAACATACACGTCCACCTGCACATCGTACCCTGTGTCTCTGGATGTTATGCTATGTGGCTCATGGACAGGACACACAGTGAGGCCAGCATACCATAGTACCTACTACATGTCAGGTACATTTGGCATATCACAGTCCTCAGTCATAGGGCCCCTCATGTTCAGTATATGCTTCCCTGTGGAACAGGCTAGCACAGGGGACTTTCCCTGCCTAGCTTTCAAACCCCTGCATACAAAGCGCCATGATTGCTCCACCAGCTGATACTGACGCCATCCATATGGGTGTCGCTGTGACAGATACATAATATGACTATCATGGCATCAAGCTGCATGACACAAGGTGCATGCACATCACCTTTGCATTACACCATTCACCCACTGACTATCACATGGATGGTAGTCCCCTACATACATATCACATTGTACAGGTTTGCAGTACACAGATATGTCGCACCCACTCCTGTGGTTACCGTATTGTCACTGTGGTGTGGATATCCTATGTGGCCACACCTATCTGTACTGGGTGTGTAGCTGGTACATAGGCACCCGTTGTACCTCTGAACTCAAGACATCTACACACATTCAAGGGTACACCACCCCATTTAGGGTGTACCTTACACAACAGCTACAGCTTTACATGCCACAACATTAACATGCCATGACGTTTACTGAGCTCTGACAGTTTAAATATGCGGCTGCACTATGGACACCACATCTGTATACATTTGCATACTACATACTCAGGGGTGACCTCTACTGATCAGACAGGGCCCATGTCCACAACATTATTAATGGATATACTCCTCATACATGACATAAGCAGAGGCCACTGTGAGCAACATGCTCATGGATATGTGCACACACGCCACAATGAGTGGAATGTGCTTGTGGGTTACATTCCCAAACCGGACACTCACCATGCTTTGGAACATAAGTCCTATGTACATCACACAGGGACACTCAGTAGCACTGTTCGTGTGATACCTCCCTTGGTGGTTGGGAGACACATGTAGGCCTGGGATCACTGCAGTGGCTGTACTGTGCAGAGGTGCAGGTGACACATGGCTCTGCTGTTCACAGGACACTACCCTAGAGAGGTGCCACTAGTGTGAACAATGTAGTTGTGCTTACACATGGACTTGCCAGACTGCATAGTACCCCACTATGCACTTGTGAAGCTATTACATGTCCTTTGTGCATGGTTACTTGGTAGTCCTTCCATTTAGATTAGCTATCATGCTATTACAATGTCCCATGCCTACAAGCCATATGTATCCTGTTATTGTACATACCAATAGACAATACCTGTGGTATGCATGATATGCCTGTTATGCTGTGTAGAATATCTGTCATATCTACCTATAATACTATACATTACACATATTTTACATAGTATCCCATAATGCAAAGCATACTTGCACAGCAGGACCACCTTAGGTATGTCATTAACGTTATATGCCCATACACATGCGTGCTGTGACAGTATATCAACATATACTATCCCCTGCTATGGCACGTCCTTGTTGAACATACCCTACCATTGACGGCGGGTTGTATGGAATTGTTCTGTTTAACGCCCTCATGTAGCATCCTTTGTGGTGTCTGTGCTGTGTATCTTGTGTCCCACTGCTGGATGCACAGTTTCTACAAGCGTTAGTATGCTCAGCAAGACATCACTACATAAATACCTTTCCCCACTTTATGCATTGCGGACACGTTTAATTAATGCAAACCAGGGTATACATACAGTACAACTAATTAATACAGAGATCATGCTATACATAACCTTACATATCGGGCGTTCTACATACCTTGTTGTCATTATGGCGTTTCGTTTCTATCTCTCTCACAGTGTTTCAACTGGTATTCAGTATGAGCATACGGTTTGAATGTCTGGCAAGTCATCCTTATATATGTCGATACCTCTAACATGTGGATTCATCCCACCAATTAGTGTTCCTGAGTGACTAATTACTTGCATATCAGCTGTGCAGCTACTCCATTCACCAATTACGTGGCAACAGTGGGGTATAATTGAATTCTCCACTTGGGCGTTGCCTATTTGCCCTACCTTCGGGGAGATGGTCTGTATTGTGTTTTGTTATGTGTAACTGCAACTGCTATGCATGGAGACAAGTATATTTTGGATTCATGTCCCCCGTGGATTGTGTGTGACAGGTAGCGTATTTGGTTCAACATGTGGGTGTACCTGTCATCCCAACGTCTGATAACGGAGTATTGCAAACAAAACCTGTAACATGGCTGTTTGTTCCATTATACAACGCCTGCAATTTTGCATGACGCCTTTAATTGTGTCTCTCACACGGTATGTTGAGGGTTCTGCAGATGTAATTGACTGACTGGATGTTTGTGCTGCTATTACAGTCTGTATTGCTTTAGTTTCTAGTGTGGGGGATGTCGGTGGGTGTACGTAGCATATACAGGTTTGTGAGCCTTGCATTTCTACATAATCCGTATATATGTGTGTGGGCTCCGTCCCTAATTAGAGAGCTAACAGTTAGTAGACTTATGTTACAGATTGTACATTGGGCCATTGTTAATTGGTTTCTATATCGTCTGCAGGTGAGCTTGCTACTTGTATACCTCAGTAATTGCAGCGATATATCAAGGGATATGTGTAAGTGACAGCTATCCCTTGTATTTCTGTCCCAGATATTTGCAGTCATTGTGGTTGTGTTGGTAAAAGAGCCTGTTTGCCATGGGTTGCCACCTTTTCATATGGTCATTGTTGGACACTTGCAGGACACACAGCGGTGTTTACAGGCCAACACGTAGCCACGGTCAGTACACAGGTTAGTACATACTTTTATCCTCAATACATACCTATTGTTGTGTGACTTTGGCTACTTATCATATTGCATGTAACATTTACGTTTCTTACATACAGGCATAACTATTAAATATGACTGTTGCATTATATATGGGACATATTTATGTCCTACCATCTCAGACATTTGCCCTTTGTACTGTTTTATGTCAGGACACACCTGCCCAGGGTGGGGCTGTCCCTCCTACTGTGGGACAGGTAGTAACCGTATGCCTACGGCTAGCTATACCCACACCTACCGTACTGATCTGCCTCTGACTTGGCACTAACAAACACATGTTGCAGACACACACACACACATTACAGTCACACAGAGATGCACACGGCACCCTCAATGCACACTTACACAGACTACGGCACTCACAGACACAGTTGAACACAATACCTACGTGGACCGCAACACCGGCAGCGGTGACTAACTGTCCCTTCATATCATCATACTATTACTCGTGGCTGTACTGTTCTGGTACTGTGTTCTATCGGTCTTTCAGCCTCGTGGTTATGCATGTCCGTATGTTACACATTCCATGGTTGGCGGTATCCTATTTATTTGTACCTCCAAGGTGTTATGAATGTCGTTGAACTATCTATTATATTTGCAGATATCGCTGAATCCATCTATATCACCATATATCACTCTATTGCCCTTTCTATCTGTATTATATATATGCATATGTGTATATATATATATATATATATATATATATATATATATCTGGCGGGGAACGTGACAGGCACACAGCACCACCATATGCTGTAAGGCTCATGTACTGTTCAGGTGTTGGCATTCCGTGTTCCACTAGCTGTTGTGTTTACAATGTCTGAGGGCTGCCTATGTAGGAGTCACACATTGGGCCACCTATACATTACAGTTTACAGGTGGTCATGTTTGTGTGCCATCCATTTTACTGTGTGTGCAGGTGGAGAGGTGTCAGTCCATAGGGGCCTACACTGTCAGAGTATGTGCTATACGTTCCCTCTTTGCCAAGGCGTAGGCATATTGGGCACGCCTCCATCTGCCTACTGGGGCTGGCACAGTGTGTTCATGGACCACAGGATCATATTATGTAGCATGGCACATACTATGACGATGTGGGCACACGTGCCTGGAGAGTACTGCAAGGCTCCACCAGATGTATCCAAGCACCGGAACCATGATTTCAGCATCCCGAACACACGATCTATGATGATTCTGGTTTGTGCGTGTGCCTCATTATGGCGTTCTTGCATGGGTGTGCGTGCATTTCTGATGGGAGTCATCATCCATGGCTCCAGTGCATAGCCAGCATCCCCCACAAGATGGCCATGTGGGATGTCCCCCCTGACAAATACCTGATACAGCTGTGAGGCATGCCAGATATGGGAGTCATGGTAGCTTCCAGGGCTGCCAGCACACACATCCATGATAATGCCCTGGGCATTGCACACGACCTGGCAGTTGATGGAGTGGAATCCCTTGCAGTTTATGTAGCACCTACCATGCTCACCAGGTGGTGACTTGATTTGTATGTGCGTGCAGTCTATCACACCCAGTACCTCCGGGTAGTGTGCTACACGGTGGAAGTGACTCATATTGCTGACCAACTCCTCCTGAGTTCTGGGGAATTATATCTGCTCATTGGCATGTGGTAACATGGCATCCAGGAACTGGTGTAGTACCCTGGATGCTGATGCCTGTGAGATACCCATTATATCTCCAGTTGGCCTTTGAAAGGTACCTGTGGCCAGTATTCGCAGACTTACACATACCTTCGTGTCCACTGGGATGGGTTCCCCTCTGTTTTTTCTGGTAATCAGGTGTGGCCGGCACAGCTCCACTATTTGCTATAAGATGTCCCTGTCCACCCTGTAATGCTCTACTATCTCCAGGTCATGTAGCCCCTGGTAGGTTACCCTTGGTCTGAACACTCTCCTTCTCCTCCGAGGCCTGCGGTGGTTGTCGGCATCAAGCTCCACAACACCGTCAGTCTCTAACACATGCTGATGAATCACAGCTATGGCAGCTCCCAACATGTACATTTTAAAAGTTCCCCGTGTGTTTACACCTATGGTGCGGTGTTTGGGAATACACAGGTGTGTGTTGGGTGCTTTCACACTTTATACTATTGTGCTGTGAACACCGATGATGTCATAGGGTGTGTATCTACGATCTTAGCTACAGGGTATCTTATGTGTTTTACTGCCCGAACTACTATTGTGGTGCCTTTGGTGTTGAATTACATTTGCCTGCCGTGGATTACCTCTTGACCTTTCCTTTACATTTCTGCACGTGGCACCTACCATTTTCCGGCATGCATCCTGCAGCCTACTTTCATTTGTACTTTCCTGGACCTGGCGTATCTTGCGTTATGTGTGCTACTGCCAGTCTGCTGTTGGTTTGCTTTGTTCTGCTGTGTCAGGTCTCCTATCTTTGCAATCCAATACCTCCCCTCCTTTCTTTGCATTCCAATGCCTCCCCTATCCTGTTTTGCAGGTTTCTGCAAGCAGACTTATCAGCTGCCGTCGACTGGCCTTCGTGGGTTGATTGGTGTTGATTGCTCATTAGTACTCCAATTATCCTACTTCCACATTTCCTTCTTTTCTTCCCCTGACCTTCCTGTTTCTGCTATTGTTTGCGGTGCATGCGTCTGATTACTGGGTTTTGGGCATGTTTTCCTCCCCATACACATGCGCTTTTGGGCACCATGTGTGCTCTCAGGTAAACGATTCTATACCTTCCTCCCCACCCCTGTCCTGCAGCTTTGCTTAGCAACGGACAGGCCAGATTTGCATTGCTCCAATGTGCTTACTGCTACGGTGGCACACCCCTCTGCTGATGTCATGTATCTCCTCTGAGCCACTCCTCGGTGTTATACTGCTGCGCCGTATGGTACAACCTTCATCCGGCGGGACATTTGCGATTCAGTATTATCTGCCTCATTTTCATGGCATTGACTACTAATTCATAGTTACTGCGCCAAACACTATTGCAAGCCCTTAGCAACCCTTGCACCTTGGTTGTGGTGTTCCATGCCTACCATTGTGTATTATGCTGTAAACCTGATTTCTATTACGTTGCGATTTTATGACATTTTTATATTATTTCTTTATGTTACAGCTTTCGCACACATGCCCTGCGGTTGTGCTGTGCGTTACTGTGGACATGACATTAAATGCTGTTATTTACATGTTGTGCATCTTTTCTTATGCCATTGGCTGTGTATTTCGCCATTGGCATATGTTAACGTTGTGATACCTGGGTCAGGCCCTCTTCCATAGCTCCGATGTTCTGTTTGGGAAAATGTAAACCGTGTTTTTTGGTTTACATTTCCGTAGGCTTACGCTATGCCTGCACCACTTCATGAATCACTATATGCCTTCATTTGCATGGTGCGACACTGCACATGGGGTGATTAGCATACCTAAGCCGGGGGCTGTGCAGTTCTGGCGTACGCTGGTAGTGCACGTGGAATTGGATCGTACCTGAATCGCTCGACGGCCATATTTGGCATTAAACCGCCTACGCTATGCCTGCGCCTGGCACAAGCTTCATGAATCCCGGGGATGTAGTCTGCGCTTAGTTTCAAATTTAACTGTTTCCACTTTTTTGATAAGTCAGGATATATATTTGCATAAGAGGGCATTTTTTGAATATGCAAGCCTCAAGTTGCAATTCCCAGCTCCAAATATGCATTAACGCTTAACTGTTGCCATTGGATTCTTTTATAAAAATGCATTTTTCTTTCAAGCAGAGTCAATTGTTCAGTAAACTTATCTGTTTGCTCGGCAGTGGCTCTCATTTCTTTTGGAACATTACGCATTGCATTTAAAAGTAGATTACCTTCTCTATTTAAAAGTCCTTGCAAAGAGCAGGTTCTAGGCACTTGTTCTGATTTTCTTGATGCTGTTTCTATGCTGCTAGCCATGCTTCTAGATGATTAAAGTATTACCATGCCCACAACACTGCCAGAATTCAGAAACTTAAGACCAAAGGCTGATGTAGTGATAAACCAGAAGTAAGAAAATAAAAGCTGAATAACAGAAAAATTCCAACTCCAAGAACATCAATACTTTATTACAGCAAAGCTTTCAGATATAAATCCTTCTTCAGTGCAATATGCAATCTGTAACATTATTTCAGTTTTTGTAAAACAAGAGTAACATCATGTGAGCATAGCCAGATAATCACTATTCAATATTGAGAATAACTGGAATATCTTGATGGCTATGCCAGAACTATATCAGATACTTCATAAGCCAGATTTTACATATAGGAATTTAAAGAACTTAAAAATCTGATTGTGCTATAAAGATTGTAGGCATCAGAAGAGAACTCAGAAAATATATGCAGCAGGCACACACCCATGTTTGAACTGCAGTTAATTGAATTATTGTAGAAATGATGTAATTAGCTGGCCGTGCTCAGATGATTTTATTCTTGTTTTACAAAAAACTGAAAGAATGTTACAAATTGTATATTGCACTGAAGAAGGATTTATATCTGGAAGCTTTACTGTAATAAAGTATTGGCGTTCTTGGAGTTGGAATTTTTCTGTTATTCAACTGCTAAATCAGCAACAAGACTGGATGGGATAGAATGTCATATGTATAGAGATATGTACAGGATATGTTAGATTGTCAAAAGAAGTATTTCATGGAAATGTTAAATGAGTGGTTAGTGGAAGGTTTTGGACAAGAAGATATATGTGTTGGAGCTATAAAAATTATATGGGAAAAAAGAGGGGGAAAGAAGAAATTGGAGGCTAATAGTATGTAATAACTCTTATTATAAAATTTTAATGAAAACATAAAAGAGATTGGAAAATAAAATATTAGAAAAAACAATATTTGAGAGAAAGAGAAAAGGAAATCAAGTTACTGATGACAATAAGAGAAATTGTAAATGACATAAATAGCAGAACAGAAGTTAAAATCGTGACAATTAATTTGAATAAAGCATGTGACAAGATACAACATGAAATTTTATGGGATATAATGAAAGAACATAAGTGGAAAGATACTAAAGATATTTGTTACAGCATATGAAAAAAATAAAGTAAAGGTGTCAGTGAATGGATGGTTAAGCCAAGAAATAGAGTTAAAGAGCAGTGTAAGACAGGGATGTCCAGTGAGCAGTATTTTATTTTGATTAGTCATGAATGCAGTTGTTAGTAAAATAAACACATCATTAAAGGTAGCAGAATATAAGACTATAGAAGGTATAAGAGTACCAATTATATTTTCATATGTGGAGGATATAGTGCTAGTGACAAAGAATGGATGAAAGAAGCTATTAAGCAACTAATAAATATTTGAGGGCCATAGGCATGAGTATAGATAAGAGTAAAGGATTAGGAGAAAAATGCAAGATAGGCTCCGGGATTTATGAAGCTCGGCGCAAGGACGTCATTAGCCTTGCACCAACTGTGCGGCGTAGAGATGGGGCAGCAGCACCACATGCATATTAATGAAGGTGCGCTGCTGCAAAGTCCACGTGCATAGGAAATGTGCGCGAGTGCAGGGGGGCTTAGCTAAGTGCAGCACGGAGGAGTGAACATGTCGGCTGCAGACACGCAACCTAAAATGCTGACTAGTACAGCCTGCCTCTAATAATAATCACTCCTGTCAGTGTCCATGGATACTGAAATGTATGCAAAGCATACAATGCAGTTTTGCAAACACCAAAATAAAAAGTAAACACAAAGGCACATAGCTGAATATTGAGTCCCCGTCCCACAAACAAATGACATTTAAAACCCCATGCCCGCATTCCATTGTAGTGTTGATTGTTATACCAAGTGGAAGTGAAATGCAGCATGTTAGCACGCCACTACCCTTTGCTAAGCCTAGCCCAATGATTAGAGTTACCACCTGCCCCACTTTGTGAGGGACAGTCCCTCTCTGGGCAGTTGTGTCCTTACCAAAACTATTAATAATGTTAAATGTCCTGTGATTGTAGGACATAATGTCCCATATTTTATGTAATAGTTCCATAAAAAACTTAATTCTGTATGTAAAATACCTAAATGTTACAAGAAACAGAATAAGCAACTAAACTGCTACAACAATAAGCTTTTATTTAGGCATAAAACTAAAGTACTATCCTTTGTACTGACTGTGGGTATGTGTTGCCCTGTAAAATCTGATGTGTGTCCCGAAAATGTCCCACTTGGGTCATTTGAAATGGTGGCAACCCTACCAATGGTCAGAGCACTCGCTAAAAATCTGCCCATTCGTGGTCCAAGTCATCCTTGTCTGGACGGCAAAAAGATGAACTGGTATTACCTGGGTCTACCTACCATGTCATGAAAGATAAGTATTTGTGTGTACCTATGTGCGTGAAGTACAGCATGTGGAAGATCAAACATGCTAGGGTCATCCCCACAACCATATTGGTACCAGAGATATGTAGTGTATGCAGTGTTTTCTGTTGTCTGTGCCATGGGCCATCAACCAGAGAAGGGATGGATGGTGTGTGTGGAATATGGGGGTGGGGGGTGACGGGTAATGTACTAATTCGCCAAGGGGAGATTGGGTCGTCTGCACAATAGGTGAACTGGAGGTGTACGAGGGAGCAGTGGGTGAATCAGAAAGAAAACCAAACAACAAACATTCACATCCGCAATACAACCTGACAGGTCATACTGTAGAACACAATCCAACAAACATATGAACATTAAAATTTGCAATACACATGTACAGAAACGTTACCGGCTCACACCCACATAATGGTCGGGCCTGAAATGAGCCATCCAACCCCAACACACCTGGATACATAATTGATTACCCATCATCCCCTCCACAGCACACCACCCCCCCCCCTTCCTGAGCGTCCACCAAAACCACCCATACTCGGGCTGCTAGCTTGGCGCAGCCATATCTGCACATAGTGACCCCTACTCATATCTAGTAGGCAGTCACACCCTAGGCAGTTTCAGGATTGCAAACTATGTATCCCTTGCATGTATAACCCCACCTCATTTTCATAAATCCAAAAGAATCGAGGTCATTGGTCCCCAAAAGTTTTGGATATCCCTCATGGGATAAGCATCTATTCTAAATATTAGACTTGGTGGCACGACACGATGTCCAGTCCCGTAGACATCTGGACACAAATTGTAAGAGCAGTAGTTGTCCACAACCCTACTCAGCCTCCAGCCGGTCCTGCAGAACCTATGACCCAGGATTAAACACCTGACCATGATGCATGTCTCCCCACGTGAATTATTGGGAATATATACCTTTCACATTCCCATAGCTACTACACATCACACATACATGCATATAAGTAGTCGTCAAGTATGTGTCCAATTCATAAATATGTATACTTGCAAATGTATACACATGCGTCTCAGAAACATATGAATAGTAACATGTACTATACATATGTACACCACCCGAATGTCACATTTGTTGCCAGTACTGTGGAATGGCTGTAGTAAAGTCATATTTCCTAATTACCATCCTTAGAGAATGTATCACGGATGGTTTAGTGGTAAAACCAGTGACAATGGTGTTCCTGTTCCCAGGTCCAAGCCATGCAAGGGCTAATTTTATATGATGGCCACAATAATGGCAGTCAGATATAGGGTGAATAAGGCACTTTAAAGCAGATGTAAGTAGGGTTACCACCTGTCCGACTTTGGGAGGGACAGTCCCTTTTTGGGCAGTTGTGTCGATGTGACCAAAAATATTAAAAATGGCAAATGTCCTGAGATCATAGGACATAATTATGTCCCATATTTCATGTAATAGTTGCATAAAATAGTTATTTCTGTATGTAAAATACCTAAATGTTACAAGAAACAGAATAAGCAACTAAACTGCTACAAGAATAAGCTTTCATTTAGGCAAAAAAGTAAAGTTCTATCCTTTCTACTGACCGTGGGTATGTGTCTGCCTGTAAAAGCTGATGTGTGTCCCGAAAATGTCCCACTTTGGCCATTTGAAAAGGTGGCAACCCTAGACGTAAGCGGGTATGCAAGCGTGTATGCGCAACGGTAAGTGGCGGTCATTCAACAGTATGGGAAATGTAAATAAGCATGTAGGTGTATATGCATGTGTATGTACAGACAGATATATATATATATATATATATATATATATATATATATATATATTTATATAAAGAATGAACATGGTCACAATATAGCAGCAGAACCCCCCATAATATTTAGTGCTGTCATATCAGGTTGGCCAGAGGTGAGCACACCTCTGCATTCCCAACCACAGGTAGGATGCTAAAAGTGGAACTAACTATGTCCCTGTGCTAAGTCTGACTTTCAAACAAGTACAGGGCAGTCCCAGTCAACTGTCAGACGAGCCAAAAATCATAAGACCAATTGGACACCCTGACCATGATATGAACATATGTCCCAGGACTATAACCTTGGGACGTCTGAATATACTTGGAGTGAGCCAACATACGGGACATGTCTAAAGCAGTAGGGAATGCCGCATGTGAAGTAGTGTGGTTTTCCCAAAAGGAAAATGTATGCCTGCTGTGTTAGTGAAGTGTTGAGGCGTGTGTTCAGGTAACTATGATCCATGGGTATAGATATAAATGAAGCAGAACACCAATAGTGTAGTGGTTAGAGCAGCCGACTATCGAGCAGACGCTGCCGGTTCGACTGCAACACACACTATTCATGATGCGTAATCTGTATACAAGCATATCTTGCTAATTTTATGCTGCATAATGATATAATACCATTAAATTGTGAACTGGGGTGACGTATCACAGTAAGAATGTATAAGGTTTTTGCGTGATGTGAATCGGCGGTTAAACGGAAAACCGCAGCTGAAAAGTGTTACACTCACCCTTTGCTCAACAGCCCTTGTTCTGCCCAGCAACACAATAAACCACGTTGGCCAGGCCCGACGCCAGGACCCTACACATCACAATCAATGTGATTTACCACTAAGCCATGGCAGTTATACCTAACTTCGATGTTATCACAAACATAGCTGAAAGCACAGTCATTCAACAGTATGATCAAAGTAGGTAAATCATATAGATGTGTATGCATGCGTGCGTACACATATGTATATATATATATATATATATATATATACATATATATATATATATATATATATATATATATATATATATATATATATATATATATATACGGTAACCACCTGTCCCACTTTGCGAGGGACAGTCCCTCTTTGGGCAGTTGTGTCCTGTACAAATAATGCAAAATGGCAGATGTCCTGAGATTTAATGACAAAATCTCCTATATTTATGTAATAGTTGCATAAAGCAGTTATTCTGTATCTGAAACACCTAAATGTTATAAGAAACAGAATAAGCAACTAAAATGCAACAAGAATAAGCTGCCATTTAGGCCAAAAAGTGAGGTTCTGTCCTTTATACTGGCTGTGGGTATGTTTCGGCCTACAAAATCTGACGTTTGTACCAATAATGTCCCACTTTGGGCATTTGAAATGGTGACAACCCTATATATATATATATATATATATATATATATATATATATATATATATATATATATATATATATGTATATATATACACACACACACACACATATATATATATATATATATATATATATATATATATATATATGTACACACACACACACACACACACACACACACACACACATATATATATATATATATATATATATATGGGTCTACCTGACATGGTCGACAGTTCATATGGTCGACAGTTTATTTGGTCGACAGTTCATTTGATCGACAAGCATTTTAGGTGGGGGGCTTCACCCCCCACCCCCAATGTGTGCCCACACCCCCCCTATCTATATATATCAACTCCAGGGTTGCACCACATTGGGGAAGGGGGCAAATCTGCTTGTCGACCAAATGAACTGTCGACCAAATGAGTGTCGATTATACGAACTGTCGACCATGTCAGGTAGACCCATATATATACATCTACAGAATGAACATGGGAACAAGAAAGCATTCATAACAAATGCGATGGAAAACAGCAGCGGAACACCCATATTATCTAGTGCTGACATATCAAGCTGGCCAGAGGTGGCCAAAATCTCTGCATCTCTAACCACAGGTAGGATGCTAACAGTGGGAGTAACCTTGTCCATGTGCTAAATCTGACTTTCAAATGGGTACAGGGCAGTCCCGGTCCCCAGTCAGACAAGCCTAAACCCGGATAACCACATGAACACCCTGTCAATCAAACACATGTATGTGCCAGGACTATAGGCTTTGGAGGTCTGAATGTACTTTGAGTGAGTCAACATGTGGCACGGGTCCAGAGCAGTAGGGAATGGCGCATGTGTAGTATTGCGGTTCTCCCAACAGGAAAATGGATGCCTGCTGTGAAAGTGAAGTGTTGAGGCGTGTGCTCGGGTAACTATGAACCATGGGTATACATATAAATGAAGCAGAACACCAATAGTGTAGTGGTTAGAGCATCCACCTAACGAACAGGCACCCATGGTTCAAGTTTGACGATAGCACATATCATTTTCCTTGTGGAATGAATGTCGTTCTGCTGTAAAGCCGACATTAAAACACGTAAAAGTGAACGTAAATATTGCATGGGACTATAAACCAGATCCCTTCAATCATAGTGGTACTGTCATAATGAATAAGGCACAAGTAAGCACAAATAAGCGGCAGTAAACATATGTAACACACAGTAAGCATATGCGAGTGCGCCTGCACGGGTGTAAGCAGCACCCAGCATAGGAAATGTATATATGTATGTACAGATGTAATATATATATATATATATATATATATATATATATATATATATATATATATATATATATATATATACACACACACACACACACACACACACATATATATGTGTGTATAGATATATATATGTCTATATACATTTTATATATATATATATATATATATATATATATATATATATATATATAAAGAATGAACATCGTAACAATAAAGCATACATAAGGGATGTGAAGGGAATCAAGAGCAAATATGGCATTATATAGTGCTGTCAGTGTATGTCATAAAAAGTTGCCCAGTAGTGAACAGAGCACTGCTACTCACACCACAGGCAGGGTTTTACCAGTGGGAGTAACATCGTTGAATTGCTAAGTCTACTTTGCACACAGACGGAAAGCAGTCCATGCTGGGACCACCAAAAATTGTAAAGAGCAAATGGCCATAATCCATAACCCCAGGAAAGGCACGTATGTGCAAATATTACATGGCGGGAGAGCCTGTGAATACACGAGGCTCGACAAAATATGTGTAGGACCCCAAACACTCTGGAGAGGGCAATGTGTAAAGGTGTGTCATGGCTGCGATAACAAGTGGATAATGGAAGTTACACATGTAAATTCAACATGGATGGGGTGGAGGAACTATGGGTATAAAATTATGGATCCAGGCGTGCCAGGGTTGGATGGCCTGGTTCTAATTGGACCGCCTGTGGAGGTGAGCGAGTTGTAATAGGTATATATGCATACACACATGCAGACAACAATATGTAGAAGTACATTCTCTGTAACACATGCATTCCATTTGCTGACATAAATAATAGGAATGTGCAC